>NC_083560.1:111177697-111288357 GCF_019925205.1 Metopolophium dirhodum
TATTGCAGTTCGACTTTTAACAGATTTAGGTACATCATTCAAAAAACTCTATAAATTATGTATCTTAGATTTTTAAATAACAATTTTAGATTCAGAGCGGAGCGATGAATGTATTGATTTTACAATGATGATGTGTGTTTTTTCTTTTTGTGTCTGTCATCACTGTTTGGGGCATCAACACTGCTTCGATTTTTTTCAACAGTATCTTGTTCGATGGGAAAGTGAATCCAGCTAGTGCAGTCCATATTTAAAATTCAAAATTCATAATCGCAGGGAAAAACAAAACAAAAATTAAGGAAAAACGATAATTTTACGCAAAATAGGTTTTCAACTATAAATATAGCCAACTAAGTTCATATGCATTCATATATGTTATTTCATCCGTTTAAATTCTTAATTTCCGTTAAATCGTTAAATTTTTTTTAATTTATAATGTTTGTCTCCACATATTGTGCATTTTACGGTTATATATTTTTTTTGTCATATATAATATGTACTTATATATAAAAATGTTAAATTGTTCGCGATGATTAACAAATTAGATTTATGTAGGTATATACTTAAGTCATGGTATATACTATATCGATTAATATAACCTAGATATTTCTCAAACATACTGTTCATTATTATGTACTCATTTTTCTATTTATCTTTGTATCTATCTATTGTTATTTTCATATTCTATTGCTCTGTACATATCACTATTAATGTTTCTTTTTGTTAAAAAATATTAATGTTTTAATGCCAATAACCTTTGCTGTTGCGGCTTATGTAAATAAAAAAAAAAAAAAAAAAATACTATATCGAGTACACAGACAGTATAATATAGTGCTAAGATATTATAAATAATAACAGATTTAAAAATCGAATGCCTAACAGGGTACCTAATATATATTATTCCACTGCAGGTACAATTATAATGTATAGGTACACAGGTGAGTATATAAAATGCGTAAATAATAATTTTTGCACTTTTGAACATAATATATTGCAAAGGTTAACCTATATATTGTACGTGTGCCGCAGCGTGTATCATGCACATATGCATATAAATTATAATACCGCGCGCGTGCATCCACATTATATGCACTTGCATATATATCATTAAATAGTTTTGTAGCGACTATATAATATTATACAGTACATATTATATAATATATATTATAAACATTATATCTACACATATATAATATTATATAGTATATAGTTAAAATTGAATACACGAGTACCTACATATTATTGTGTAGGTATTATTAAATTTATAAACATATAAGCCGTATAATGACTATATATATATATATATATATTATATATTATGGTCGGTATTGGAATTTGCGTCATTTATAAATAGGCCCTTCGTTATAATTATATACAGGTACCTTTTGTTTTCCCATATATACCCACTCAACTGCCTACATATACTTACATGTATATGTGGTGTTTTGCTGCGCTGCAGTGTTAGGACTTTTTCAATTGAGTATCGCTGTAGACTGTAGTGGAATTACAAATTCCATAACCCCACCAATTGCTAGAGCGCTTTGGTTATAATATATTATATCATATACATATCTATCTATGTTATATTATGCAGTATAGGTACCTGTACGGCAATTTGCAAGATAATTATTTTATAAATAATTGTACGTATATTATAGAATGTTTGCTTATATATATAAAATATATTATACAGACAAATTAAAATGAAATTAGTTTCATAAATAATAGGTTTAACTTTACACCAGAGTTGTATAATAATACTGTACCGTATACCGTATAGTGCATACATTATTATATAATGTATTAATGTATACCTAGTTAGTACATAGAAGGTACTTACATATAGGTATACTCGTTAGTCGTTATTAGTATATGCATATATAGCATATTACGATATGTCATAATAATCATATAGGGTTGTGTTATTATACAGAGTATAAATTTATATACATGTATTTTAAACTGATTATACGCACTAACTATAATCGATATATTATACTATTCCATGTAAAGGCCTAGGGTATATAACTATAGATTTATGTAATATGTTTTATAAAGTCAAAAATAATTAAAATCGATATTTACTGGGTTGTTAAGCTGCTGGTTATTGTATGAGTATATACTTTTTAAGAAATATACAAATAGTATATAATAATATATACCTATATAGTACACCTATTATTACGTTATAATATAAAGTAAAAATAGTTCGATATCGAATGAACAAAAACAAATTGGAGATGACCGGGAGGGGGTGATTTACGCATGCACTGTATAACTGAATATTGTAATATGTAACATTTATAGATGCGCCTGGTGAAAATATATATTAATGAATTCTGATTTATGAATTGATATAGATAATTATATTCAACAATATCAAAATCAAATTTTAACAATTCTATTAATTATTATATTCTATTATGCGCATAATGCATAATAATACAACAATTATTGTGGGCTGTGGTATATTAAAACAAGAAATAAAATGATATAACAGTGAACTACAATACATCATCGCGTCGTGTTGGTTTTGCATTTTTAATATAAAATAATACTTTCCGCATCAATATTATTGTTTGAACTTTGATTGGTAAAAACTACGTATTTCGTGTCGAGCCACCGACTTACAATATACATAATTGTAATTTTCAATACCTAGGTATATATACAATTGTTTTAAATTAGTTTGTTTTTCGGACTTTAAATTAATTTTGTATCCACCTCTAGGTATATCTAAGCAGTATACCTACTTACGTATAAAACTATAATTATAATATATAAAACAATTTATAATAATTTATATACATTTATGATAGGTAGTTATATTCTATATACTAGCTATACAGTGATGTCGTTTCAGCTGCACCTATATACCATATTATATATAGTTGTACCTACATTAGTGAATATATATTTTATACGAAATATACGGGAACACTTTAAAATATAACGGCTTCATACTTAAATATTAGCTATACATTATAAAGAACCTGTAAGTCAGTCGAATATAAGTTTGTAGAAATATATTAGATATTTTTCATCATTGCAATGAGCGTGATCTTCCGTATTTTTTTTTAGATTTACGAGTGATTTACCATGATAAGATATTTAAATACCTATATCTATATAGGTGTTCAGTAGAAATTCGGAAATGTGTTTTATGCGTTATCACATTATAAATATATGTTGAACCAAATGGTTAGTTTTTAAATAACGACGCGGTGGAAGTAAATATGTTGCAACAAATCGAGTATCATCAATCAAAACGCACGAACATGATGTATCTGCAAGCATACCTACGGTTAATCGAAATGACAAAACAATTACATTTTGTAGATGGTTGCACACCGTATACATGATGTTCGAACTAAAACTAAAATACTAAAAAAAAATGCGCGTTATGTAGGTACCTTGACATTACACATTTACACATCGTCTCACAGCGCAGACCAAATTGCAAGTATAATGTACCTACTCTTATACGATAATTTTATAATTTAATTTTAATTTTAGATACCTATTACTACAGTCGGATGGCAATTATATTAATTCGTTGAGGGAGTCACGCGCGCGAGTATAAAGACGACGATCTTTATAATAATAGAGGTGGCATCGGTGGCGGCACGCGGCGTCCGGAAATTAATATTTTCTTTCATTTTCCGCGGCGGCGCGGCGGCGTTACCGTCGCCACGGCGGCCACCGTCGCCGCGCCGTCGTCGTCGTCGTCGTCGGCGGCGGCGGGGTTCGTCATCCATTGGACGGGACGACGAGCACGCCCACCGGCCGGCCACGACCCCCACTAACCCGGCCCTCCGCCGCCGCTGCTGTTGCCTCGGCGGACACCGTGGCGGCGAGGAAAAGGCGCGCGCGTCACCACCGCCACCGCCACGGCCGCCGCCGCGACGTCCCCCGTCCGTCAGTCTCGTTCGGGCGTGCTTACCGGTCGGTCGGCCGCGATCCATCTCTCTCGCCTAGCGCCCGTCTTCTACACGCCGCCTGCCAGACCGCCAGCCCGTCCGTCCCCCCACCGCGCTGTCCGCACGCACGCGCAGCACACGCTCTCTCGCGCCCGACGTCGGCGGCGGCGGCCCGAGCCGAACGCACACACACGACAACGACGACGCGCCGCGAACACGGGCGTCCCGGCAAACCGTACCGTCGTCTCACTCGCCACTCCGCTGCCGAACGAGTCGTCGTGTTCGTCTCGCGCGCGCGTGCAATTCGTTTTTATTTTTAAACAACGTAATACAACAGTGGTACATTATTTTTTTTTTCAATTATTTTTTTAATTATTACGTACATTACTTGTAATTATTATTATTATCGTTATCATTATTTTATTTATATTATTATAATTTTCATCATTACCGTTTTGCTACAACGGACCACCGCAGATAATATTGTAATTTCGTCGTTCGAGTGGTAGCAGGTGATTTTAACGTTTTCTCGCGTCTTACATTATTTTTTTTTTTTTCAAATTATTGATATTTAAATAATATTCGCCAGTTTTTTTTTTTCGTTATAATTATTTTTTGTTTTTGTGTCTACCGCGTACGAACTATAACGGCACCGCCAATAGTATCGACGAAAGTCGACCGGCGCCCGGCAGTGCAGGTGCCGCCCTACCTCGACGAGAGATGGGTTTCCGCGGCGGCGACGAGTCCGATGATGCCGCCGCGTTTGGTTCGTAGTGTCCGCGTGAAGTAACAGCGGCACTTCTGTTTTTCGCCATCATTTTTGGTTTTGCACAAGGCCAAGCAGTAGCAGCATCGCCACCGAAACTCGAGACACTTGTTCCGCGTAATTATCAATAACCGTCATAATCGCAATACACACGATAAACGTAAATCCGCGCCGACCGTCATCGCGTCGCTTATTCTCGTATCCGCAGAAGAGCTCCATCACCGTCGTCCGCATGTCCCGCAGAAAGCAGTCCAGACCGGTCAAGGTCCTCGAGGACGGGTCTGAGGAAGAGTGCACCAGCGGCATCTCTCACGGAGAACCAGGCGCGGCTGTCGTTGTCAACGGGCATCACGTAGCTACGTCCACGCGTCGATTCGACGACGGTAAGTACCTACCTATAAATAATAGAACTTAGTACCTGTTCATCATAATAGTATAATATCCAATATTGTATGACAGTTGTCTGTCAAGTCGTCTTCGGGGGGGTGGGGGGGCTACTATGGGGTGCGTTAGGGGCACACGCACACACACCACCGCGTACGGATTTTATTGCCCGACGCGCGTGCCAAACTTTTTGGTACGCGTCAATCACTCGTGTGATTATTTCAGGTATAGATACCTTTTCGTTTTGAGTCTCCGTCATCGCCGCCGCCGCCGCCGCCACCGCGATAACCCGACAGTTTATAAAATATATTTTTAGATAACCGTAGGAAATATCAATGCAATTATCACTTAAACGATCCTAAAAGTACCTTTACATTTCTATAATATAATGATATCTAAACAATTATTTTGAACACTCGTTGAAATGTTCACTCGTGTAGGTACGTAGTCTTTTCAATTTTCTGTTACAGAAACTTAAGAACATATTATTATATCACATTACAATTCATAATATTTACCTACAGCGTATTAATAATATCTACCGCACAGTCGGAATAATTATCGATTTTATAATTTTATTGTGATAGGTAATAGATATTATACAAAACTATCTCTAATATAGCTATATCTTGTAAAACTTGACAAGATAATAAACTTATTATCCCCTCAAACATTGTCATTCGCGTGTACTATTTTAATCTTTGAATCAAAACTGGTGGTTACAATAGTTGCTGGCAATACAATTAAATTGCCGTGGGTTATATTGACATTGTATTGCTAAGGTGTATCTGTATCGTATGGAAAGTGATTAAATGTTATGTTTGAATTATCAACCTGAATTTAGACAATTAAGACAAGTAATACATTTAATATTTTGAATAAATATTTAAAACATTATTTTCAAACAATTTCTGTATAAATACCCTACATAGGGTAAATAAAATAAATAAAACTCAAAAAATTAAATTTCAAAACTAAAACATAATGAAATAATAAATACTTATTTTTAGAGAAATATTTGTTCCAATGTTTTTTGTACAATGCGCAGTTATGGTTATTGTAATTCAATTAATTTCTATATTATAATTTATGAATGATTATGTTTTGGTAATATTACTGATATTACATTTTTGACTATTAACTTTTGTAAAATACTCCAGTAAAAATTACTTCAGATGTATAAATTAATTTGCTATCTTGTAAAACTTTATTAATTCATGATAAATTCCACACATTTTATATTCTGAACTTCAATCTGACGGAATAACTTTATTCACTTATATATAAATAATATAAATGAATTGTTTTCGTGTCCCAAAAATTGCGTTAGAAAGTTTTTTGTTTTCCATTATATTTTAGTATTTTACCCTGTACAACTATATGCATTGTTAATTCATTATAATTCAGTTACATCAAAATCGAAAACGATAAAATGTTCCAAAAGTTATGCCGTTGTTAAAATTAACTCACGTCTTAATAAAAAATTATTTTCTTAAAAAGACTTATTATTAATCAATTACGGCTAGAAATTTGTTTGCTCGAAACTTAGTATTTAAGACAAAGTTCATTTTTTAGGATTAAATCCTTATCAAACGAGACATTTAAAAATAAATAATTATCATGAAAAATATAATTTTATAGTTGTTTCTGAACAAACCGATATATATATGCACACAATATAATATTATTGTACACGGGGAAATGGTTTTGAATATAAAAGACACTATCGCGGCACATACTCGTCCCGAGCATATACATTTTTATTATACGTCGGGGCGTGTATATGTGAAAAACCGTTTTCGGTTTTTGTTTTATGTGTTATTTACACTCTTTCTGATGCGTCCAGCGATGACACATAATAATAAACCGGAGCGAGGTTTGGAGTTATAATAATAAAATTCGTTGTGACCACAACACGCCATACAAATCTCATAACATAACATAACATAACATACACACACACGCATATATATATATATATATATAAATTCATCGCTCTTGATATGTATATGTGTGTATGTTTGCGTGCAAGTGTACGGCGGCGGGGAGGGGACGGACGAAAATTACGACTCGGACTCGTTGAGTAAATCCATGAAAACTATACTACAACTACCACTACTGCCCTGTTGTTACTGCTATTACACCCGCGTATAAGAGAGTATATGGTGTGTATAGGTCCTATTTGTGTTATTCGTCCCAAGGGCATGTGCGGTGCAGGCAGTGCCTCCGTCGCCGCGACGATGACTTTATTCCGTTCGCCGCCCGCACGCGCGCTCACCCACACCCACACACGCACAAACCCGAGTAAGTCCGTGCGGGTTTGCCAGTGTGTGCGTACCCCGTGTATATTATTCTGATTTCACTGTGTTCCGGCACATGAAGTTAGTATATGGTCTACGGGGCTGCTGCCGTGGATGCCGATATCTTTTTCTCTCTATATTTCTCTCTCCGTCTGTCTCCTCCGAAATGGTGTGCAGCATATATATATATATATATATATATGATAGGGGCGAGTTTTCCCACCGGGCTCGTTTTTTTGCGGACTTTTATGGATAACGCGCGACCGGTCACTATATGTGTATATTCGCATACACACACACACACACACACACATACATATTATATAGTGGACCTGCAGAAGGAGAGGGATGGCTATCGGTCTTTATTACAAAACTATATATACACTGACTTTGTATTATATATATGTTATATCATATATATTGCTACTGCTGCATGTCATATACGTTCGAACATTTATAACACGTCTTCTTCTCTGGTAGGTACTAACCTCACCGCACACACCACTGCCGTTTGCCTGTTTAGTACCGAACTTACGCGCCTGACGTCCGAAAATGACACATATAAACGTATAGCCTCTATCATCTATATTATTTAGTTAATTGGCTAATGATTTATCCCAGTTTTTGTTTTGCTTGGTCGTGTTTCTGGTTTAGTATTCCAATGTACCCACATAATAATAATAATCATAATAATAATAATATGTAAGCATTTGATGTGTATTTTATTATTATTCTATATTACTATATATACCTGTAATACGCCTCGAGACACTCTTACATATTATTATTATTATATTATACATGCGCACAGCTGAACAAACCGACCGAACTGATAAAATTGTATAATAGTATTATAATGATTGCGTATGTGTACAAAGAGAAAAAAATCGATTCGATTGTTACGGACGGGGCAACTGTGACATAAATTTACATGTCCACCATGAGCAGACCCGGGAATTTGTGGAATTATAATAATATTCATAAATCAATCAATTTCGGCGACGACTGGAGACAACAATAGTACATATAAATAGTAGCGACAGAAGAATTCCCACCGCGATATTTTTTAAATTTTAATACCAGTTTTATATAATAATACACGTAAAATTCGATCCACCGACATTGTGTTTTGTTTTCACATGGTCGTGTGCGTTAGTGTCTGTGCGTGTGCATGTGTGTGTGTGTGTGTGTGTGTGTGTATTATTTTAACAGTTTATGGACACGATTTTATTGAAAGAACTATAAGAATAAGTGTTTAAAAATCGAAATGCATTGATGCAAATAGCGTTATTTCGTTTTCGGACGTGCGTGTGTGTGCAAGTGTATTTTATGTTGAGTGGGATAATTTTCCACGTTTCCGGTGTTTCCGTAAAACAAAATAAACGACAAAAATTTTTTTTTGCCCAAGACCGATCACAACAATAGAACGAAAAAAAGATATATATACGTGTGTGTTCGTTACACACGTATATGTATATATAGGTATATTATATGTGTACAAGTTATAAATGTTTAGCGTGATGATGACTTGACGGTTTTCATTCATGAAACGTCGACGCCACCAGCAACAGCAGCAGCACTATTATAATAGGTATTGGTACCTATATATATATAATGTACCTATGACGCGCGTGTGCATTGCGCGTCGTGAAACCGAGTAAAACGGCTCATCGGTGGAAAACCGATTCTCACATTGCCCTCTTGAAATGCGCTGCAGTGGTGGGGAGGGAGACGCTTAATTTTTTTCCGATAATATACATTTTATATTATAATAACTATGGGTATAAATCGTCATGTGTATAGGTATATATTATTTTAATATATATATATATATATATAGGTATCGACCGCCGTAGCGCGTTGTTTCCTCGCGCGCGTCGTCGTTTCATTCATAAAAGAATCGTGGGAGTTTTTTTTTCCTCCTCTAGGACGCTTATTGGAATTAAAACGCGCGCACACCGGAAAAAGGAAAAGGAGGAAAAAACGGTCTTTAAGAAAAAAATTATATTACGCGTTGCCGCCGCCGCCGTCGCCACCGAAAGACATTACCCATATAACAGGTATATCGTACTATACTACTCGGCGGCGGCACTGTAATATTATTATTATTATTATTATTCTTGTGTATATTTTATATCGGTATATATATATATATAATATATTTTTTATATTTTACTACGACTATTACTATTATTACTATTACTACTCGTACTAGTGTCTGCTAGTCGTCGATCGGCCTACCGCGCGGCGCGTACCTATGGTTTGTTTAACAACGGAGACGACAGAAAAACGCGTCCGTGTACGTATACCGGTCACGCACGGATTTCGTCTACGTCGGCGGGAATCGATTACACTCCTCTCGATGTATATACGACGTGGCAGTACTCTTCCTAAATCCTCCACGAGATCACCAAAGACGATCCAAAAGTATATGTATAGGAATAAACGCCCGGATATGTATCCGGAAAAAAAATTCCTAATCATTGATGACAGTATTTTTACATTTCTCTTATTGACCGCTGTATAGTCCTCTACTGGTGCAAAGGGGTATCTGCTGTGTTAACGGTAATTAATTAGCAACGATGATATTATTATTATTTATATATTAGTATTATATACCTATTACATATTATTATGCCGCGCGAAAAAATTTAATTTATATTCACGTTCTTCGCCGTCGTCCTATCACCGCGATATAGCCGTACAAATATATTTTATATATATAAATATAGTATATATAAACGATGGCACGGCTAGCGAGGGAACGGTGACGACGTGTGTTACATTTCAACTAAATCTCATTTTTAAGTATCTGTGGACCACCTTTGTATAGACGTGATATTATATATATGTTATATTATGTAACGTGCTTTATATGTAGATAGTTAAGAACAACTAACCATCGCCGATTTACCCATCATACCTAACAATATCGTTTTAAGTCTGAGTACTTATATAAGTATAGTGCTTATGTGTTTATACGAATGGTACTAAGCGGTCTTCAATCGTTTATCACATCTTTAACTTGGAATTCTCTCTTAATGCCGCGAAACCTAGTGAAAACCCCTTCCAGACCAGGTATTTTAGTAGGTATAATAGTAAATATGTAAAATAGTATATGTAGTGTCAACGTGGTGTTGGGTTGATGTGTAATTGAAATGGAAAAACATTATATGTAACATTACATTCAAATTTCATAAATATTATATTGGGGTGTTGCAGACTGCAGTATTTAGACTAGGTTGAAAAAGAAATCAATTATCGCGCATCACCCGCGTTTAGGCAGCTATAGCGAATCGGTTTATAGTCGTTTCACTTGCTGCTGCTGCTGTTGCTGTTGACGAAGATAAAATATATTAAATTTTACGTTTTATATTGTCAAAGCGTATACTGTAATACCGTCCTCCAGGCAATAATTATTAAAACACTTGTACTCGCCCACATTAAAAATTCTTCTATCGTTTCTGAGGACGACGATTGAATTTCGTGTACCATGCATTAATTTGTACCAAATGTTTCAGCGATCCGTCGCGCAAATCATCGTCTGTTTAGATCTTTGTTTTCGTTAAATTTAATTTCTAGATGAAGGCACATACGTGATACTTATAAAACGTACTTGCCATGCAATTAATTAATTTATCAAATAGTAGTTATAGATGCCTTTATAAGTATATATATTTATATATACATAACATAATATAGGTACTCTGTGTATTTATGCTCACAATGCCATCGGCCAATCCAATTATGTGTAATTGAAACGGAAAATGAAAAAAAAACTGGCTCCCCATTGCCGTTGCTATATTTATTCGTTTTATTTCTACGTAACTTCTCAATAATTTATCGTATACATATATATATATATATATACAATATGTATTTGTGTGCGTGTGTGTGTCGATATAGATATATATGTTTATAGGTAGGGGTCGATATAGAATTTATTTTATATATGTATAAAAAAACCACACATTGATTAACGAGTAATACACATGTTTTATTTTACGAGAACAATGATGGTACGCGCATTACAATAATAATAATAATATGTGACGAGATCGATACACAAGCGTGCAGCGTTGTTATTATTAGGTATAACTTCCTCTTGTGGTAATAAGATAGGTTGGCGTTTTGGTTGTGTCTTTGAATTTGTAAGATATTAAAAAAAATTAAATATTACTTTAAATGCCCAACAAAATTATGAAATATAAATTGTTTTCATTTCGGTAATCCCATGGATTCATGATACAAATATCTAAGAAGATAATTAAAAGATACATTGTATGAGAAATTTTAAGTCCTGCAGAAGTCGATTATATAATTAATTTCCGTAAACGTGCTGCACCTTGTAAAATGATAGCTGATATTATAGTGAACAGTTGAACTGTTGAGATTTTGAAGATTCTGGTCCATATCACGATTAAAGATATACCTACTGGTTGCCATCGGCATCTGATAAGACTATCAAAAATTATAACCAGTAGCGTTCCAAGCGGCAGTATTACAATGAACCGATTATAGATATATACAGGTGTAAAATTAGTTCTAAATGTCGACACTCATTGTCGAGTGTTGACATCTAGCGCTAGTAGTTCATTTTTTCAGCTGTTTAATGCAGTGACTTTGTAAATCAATCTGAAAACCGTCTACCTATTATAGGGCGATGTGCAACCTGTATATCTTTAATCGTGGTCCATGATACTGATCGGTCGTATTATTAACAGCATTTTTTGCTCTAGTTTTCACGCCCACGGCATTTGATATATCACCAGCATTTAGAACCCTAATAGAATTATATCTCATCGGAATCGAGTAGTAGTGTATAAGTGTGTATATTACCTGCTGCATGTTATATTGTTATGTATTATAATATCGAAAAACGTTTCACCGATTGCCGCCGATCGCACCGCAAACACGACAATGCCCGCCGCCCCGCACTGCTATTGCTGTGTTGCGACGACAATACGCACATTTTACAAACGTACCTACACGACGTGTCTATTATTCGAATAATAATAATAAATAAATAATATTATAATGGCGAGAAAACCGCGCACACGACATATCTGCTGTGTACCCCGTCGACCTCGTTTGTCGGCGTGCCTTTTCGAGAAAAAATGTGTATAATATAATGTATAATTCACGCCTCTCCCGATACTTATAGGTATATACGAATACGATGTAATATATTATAACATTATTGTCTCGGCTTAGACCCTTTCTACCAGTCTCTACAAGTACCTACTTCACGTTCTAAAAATCATATCGCAGGCAAAATTATTTTGTATATTACGTTTTTTTTTGTAATCTGAACGATTTTGCGCTTTTCTTTTCTGACTTGTTTCATAACTCCACCCCGACATTGATATCCTGACTACCTACGTTAAATCACTTAAATAATAAAACTATTTTAAATATAAAATACCTATAGATAATGTATAATAATAATAATAATGGTTAAAGATAACACTACAACTGAGTATACTGACGCACATAATATTATTTATTTAAAACCGTTGTTCGGATGTTTGGTTTTTTTTTCTCGAACCATCTAAAATCACGTCATTTGCACATGTTGGCGTAGTAGACTATTTCCGTGGTCAATAATAAATGTAGGTAAAAAAAACTATCTGTGTACAACAACGGACCCACCGTGTTTGACTCGTACACTTTTAAATCACTCTGTATATACATACCTATTACGAAAGTAAATAATAATAATATAAAATAACACACGACGAATATTATGATGATGGCGTACAACAATAATAAACAGCTTTTGCGCGCGCGCGTATATTAGGGTACACGAGTGGCTTATGCAAGACAGCGGTGATGTTGAGGGGTGGGAGGGTGGGTGGGGGAGGGATGGATGGCGTCGAATTTGCATGAGCCTCGTTTTGCTTAATGGACTCGAAAATTATACGTATATATATTATCCACGCGGGGGGAAAGGGAAAATAAAGGAAGGAAATAAGAAAGAAAGAATGAGACGCAGTGTGAGTGTGCGGGGGGGGGGGAGGGAGGGAAAGGGGAGACGACGATTTTGTGAAACCGTTCCTACACGCTGCCGCGAGGCTGATGATGTAAAATGACATTTATCGATGGGGAGGAGACGCGCCGCCGCCTCGGAGACGATGGCAGTCGCTTGATAATAATAATATTATAATGTATTACACTGCGAGCGCATTTTCTCTCCGTCTGTCAGAGTCGTCGTCGTTATACGTACACTGAATATTAAATTGTAATGCCAATTTAATCGCCTCCTCCCGTCCCCCGTAATTCGTATCGTAAATAACACAAAAATAGAATATTTATTATGGATAAAAATCGCGCGTTCCCTACAGCGCGCAAACGTTGCGATAGAAAATAAATATAATATCGATGACGAAATCTCTTTAAACGCCGCCGCCGCCGCCACCTCTGAGTTTTTCGTCTTTCCTTCTTTCTTTAGTTCTCGAACCCATTGTAACGGCAAATTATTGTGAAACGCGCGATCGTCTGTTGTCAATTGTCGCGAAAAGCCGCTGTCACCATTGCCTATTAAACGTAGCGTTTCTTTTTTCTCTTCATTCCAGATGTCTGATTTCCTATGTGTATACTGTATACCTAATATATTTGTATTATTTATATCGAAATTAAACGAATTATGAGGTATACATATAATAACGCGCGGTTCCTCTCAACGTTATTGACTTGAAAAAAAAACAAAACTCGTTCAAAAGTAAATTGTCAAATTGAATTTTGGCATTTTGTACAAAATATAATATTATATACAAATAGAGACATGATGCCACAACATTTTCAGTACTTTCGTAGTTTATTGTATATATTATCGTGTATTATTATACTTGGGAAGTTTCAGGAACCATTATGAGCTTAATGTATACAGTTTTCGGAATTTAATATAGCTTAAAATTATCGAGGTGGAACTTTCAGAACCAAATGGCTCAATTTCCACGGAAGTGCACTATACATTTTGATCGATGGCATTAGCCATTATAATAGTATCATTCTACTAGTGTCCAAAGGATGAAAATATTTAAAAACTTTAGGAGTTTTATTACTTGGCGTATGAAAAAATTTAATTATAATATAATTTATTTGTAAAATAAATTCAAAATAACCCAATCTATTCTGGTCTGTAATCTTATATTATTTATATAATACTTGTAAGCTACATAATATTATAGTCCGTGTGTAAGCCTACGATATCATTATCAATCATGTACGGAAATATTGTGTACCTACGGTATTATCGTCTCATAAAAATTGCATACATTTAATTTGTCCTTGAACTTCTGCCGCCAGCGGAGTTTGGCGTTTGCAGCGGTTTTACTTTTACACGCGCGCAACATTAAACAACGTTAAACAATATCATTACTTTTTCCTCGATAAAATAGGAACACATAATATTTTCCTTGTACTCTTATACAATGCACGATTTGCACGTCGTTATTAGTTATAACTAAGCTACTGCGATAATTTCGGTGGCGTGTACATTAATAAAAATTATCAACTAAATATATCTTTAAAACTATGATAATCGTACGTCACACGTTTATGATATCAGATATCCCGTATATTGATCGTATTGTAATGTTCTCAAAATCGAGCGCGTCACACCGTCACATACAGGACCGGCTCAGGCGAAAATAGTGAACTAGGCAAAATCAAATTTTGCCGCCCCTAACAATATAATATTATCAGTATTTTGAAAATGCCGCCCTCTTACTAAAGTGCTGCTTAAGTGCCGCCCTAGGCGTATGTCGCCTACCCGGGCCTGGCTGCATAGGTATAATTCGTGTTATGATGGATACTAATAATAATATAATAGTCGCCGTGAAAGTCCTATAATCCGTATTCTACCCCCACGGCACTCGCGACTCCGCACAACCGCAATCTGCACATACCGTGTAGAAGATACGCCTACACACGCCAAACCAATTAGTCGCTCACGAGCCTGTGAGCACTATTCCACCTATATACATCTATGTATGTGTTATATATATTTATACTACCTATGTGGCTATATATAAGTGTATTTACTCGATTAAGGGTTGACGGTATATTCGTCCGTGCCTATTATACGTATGTTATATACGAGTGCAATTTAATAAACGAACCTCTGGCACGTTTTCCCTCACGCTGAAAATAAAATATTTAATGAAAACTCGTTTATTACCACGACCACGTCTCGTATATAGGTACACCGCGTATATAATAATAATAATATATACGTATTACGTATTGCGCGGGCCAATATCATTAAAAAATAATAACGCTAATAACGGTAATGTTTTATTTTTATACCAACTCGGCTGTATATTATACTACTATATAGCGTACCGCACACCTATAATGCGTCCTACACACATAAATATAATATCCCGTGGTATGTTATAGTAAATATCGAGTTAGACACCGCGTCCGATATAATATTCTGTATACATATCTATATTATTGTCGTTATCATTACTATGATTATTATTATTATTATTATTGTTTATGTTACTCTGCTGTCGTTGTGTAGGTGAGGTGTGCGCACCAACTGTATACGATAAACAATACGCGCCACGGTTTCGTGGTTATAACGAGAGTTATAACACTATTACACATTTTTCACTATTCGTGACGGCGGCACCACCCTGCTGTGGGTATGTATGTGTGTATATATATATACATCCATACATACATACATACGAACGTGTGATTTACTCGCGCCTGGCACGCGGTGCTGTGTTTCAATAATAACATATCCCATTTCTACACTCGGAAAAGCTAATAAAAAGCTACTGCCACTCGTCGCCACTCGTCGTGTAATATATATATATATACACACACACACACACACACACACCGCTCAGCGTATATACCTGCAGCCCCCGTCACTCCCTTGCCGCACGCATCCCACTCCCACGCCCAGAAAAGTTAATCACTATTTATTTTCATTTGACGAAGAGAAATTCGTAGCGGGCGCTTTTATATTATTATTATTATTATTATCATTACTATTAGTATTATTATCGTTTTACGCGTTTAAACTATTGCAGCGGTGCTGCAGGTGCCTCCGCGTTCGTGTCTCCCGCAATGTACGCCGCGTTATAACTACCTATTGTACACACGACTCGATGAGACTTAATTAATTTTTGTGCGCTTACCCACTCGTCCGATCGCGTGCCCCGTTCCAATGACCCACGCGAAGAAAGCTCGTCGTTATAATAATATATACATCAATAATTTGTGTTATATATTATTATTATGTACACACACCGCTGTTAAAGACATTATATTATTACTATTATTATGACTATTGAGTGTGGTATCACCCGTACAACTACGCGATACCACGTACTTACGAATCCACCGATTTCATGTCCCGAGTATAATTATTTACATAAATAATTATAGACCGACAAATTGTAATAATATAATACAATATTTCTGGCGCACCGTCGCGCATCGCAATAAAAACTATATTATCATGCTTTTATATTTAATTATTTAATCGCGCCCGTTTTGTCAGACTTTGAGAAGCGAGTTCCGCGGCTTATTAATATAAGGCTTTTTCAATATATATATATTATTATTTGTCACTATTTATACTTTATGGTAAATCTTAATCTTTATATTATTATATTGTCATACGCGTCATATAAATGCGGGATGTAAAAAAAATCTCGGCCTCACATAATGGTACTACTTATAATAATAATATATTTTATAACTTTTAGAGATCGACGAATATAATAATAATAATAATAATATAAAAGTATAACATAAACGTCGTGAGTATTGTGTACCCGCCACGAGAAGACCTTGCGCCGATCGACTAGCATAATAATATGTTTATACGTCACAATATATTATAATGATGTTATGGTATGGTAATAAAAAGTAAAACACGAGTTTTCGTTTAAAAACGACATATTTATTTTTTAATTACTTTATTTTCATTTTTAATGGCACCTGATCGGTCAGCCATTGTTGTCTCCGGGTCCGGTCGGAAACTGGTATATAATCGGACGGGACTGGTATGGTATCTCCACTAAATTACTCAAAATGGATCGATCGTCCAACGATAAATATTTTCATAATCTCCTGATTTACGGGAACTCTTGTACAACTAAACGAATTCGCTATGACGAAGCGACGACTTCGCAACGATCACTCACTACAGACGAAATTCGGCAAGAAAAAGATAGAATATTTTCTGTAATGCGAATCTGTCCTCGTGTGATACGCGGCTTCGTTTCTTTTATTAATGCGTTTCGTTTTTAAATTATTTAACGACTTATAAATCATATAGACGATTTACGCGTCTTTATATTATTATTTTATTATATTCGCTTCGCGTATAAATTTAGACATATGTGTAGATGAAAAATTTGTTAACCGTTTATACTCGCTCGTGTTATAATGTATATAGTGTATAGTGTATAAAAGTCGTTTCCAACATAAAATTATTTTAATTTTTTTTAATACCCACACGCGTATAATAATATTTATTGTAATAATTTATGTAGCGACGTGTGGTTATTTTTATAACGTGTTGATTTAGATGTATAATATAAGCTATGCTTGATCGCGACCAAGTTAAAATCGTACACGTTTTTAGTTCGGTTGGGGTCTGCGGGACGGCCGGTACAAGAGGTTGTTCGTGATTTGTGGACTCTATATGCGAAGTCGAACCCAACGACAAAGGAGGTGGTGGTACCTTTACAACTCAAAATCGTAATCATTTTGTTTCTTTCCACCCGTTTATTGCTATAATTTGTTATTTTTTTAATTTTCCGTCGTAGGTACCTATACAATTTCATAAACGAAGGATTTACACATCTGATTATATAATATAGGTGTACCCATTATGAAATTCTGATGATTTTTTTCTCTATAGTCTTGGTAAAATGATTTGTACAATAACATACACGGTGCAGTAAACGTCTCATCGACCGATTCCTACTTAGCCGATTTTTTTTTTTAAAACACCATCTCCCTGCACCCATCACCCCGTCCTATCGCTATAACACGACGATTACAATGTATTACGATAAAGTGTATGCGCATTATGCCGCGTCTAATCTAAACACTTAAAACTTCCACCTCCGCCGCCGCCGATATAATGCCGAGGAGTAAAGTCAACTTGCCGAAGAAGAAAACAGAGATATAGAGAGAGAGAGAGAGTGAGAGAGGGTGAGAGGGAGAGAGACAGATAGAGGAAAAGAAACTTATTAAATAAATAATATACCTAATAATATTCGTCCGTTATTAACGTTGATCACGAAAGCAATCATCGCGCGCGATTTGTTAACAACAACGCCCCTTCGTACACGTTCCATTTATAATTGTTATTATAATTCGAATCGCGTATATACCTACATACACACACACACACACACACACACACACACACACACACACACTTACACGAACATGTCATGATTATCATGATCACTGCACTTTTCTAGCGTAACTATTAGTTCGGGCAAAAACCGACGCGCGCGCACGCACACACGCACTGCAATATATATAATACGCGACTTACACGATTTGAGAATATTACGCTGCACTTTCTCTTCGCAATAATTCCCATCGTCGTCGGCCGACTGCACCGCGATCACCGTGTACGATATTATTATAATCGTAGCTATATAAATCCGCGGCAGTATAATATTATGTATATATAATATAAAAATATCGTTTGGATTTTATTTCGCAGCTCAATACAAATATTTAATACTGATTGCGTTTTTTTTTGTTTTTTTTTTTTTTGTTTTTTTCTATACGAATCGAACACGATACTTCCCCGTGACAATAATAATAATATTATATAAAAATTCGTTCTGCCCTACCCTCGAGAAACCCGCGAGCTGCCGTAATATTATAATATTATATTGTTGTATAGCCTCTCTCCGCGCGCGCCGTGGTAGTGCGGATTTCCAATAACCGTGACAAATTTTAATTAATATAGTTAGCGGACATTTTCTGTGTGTAAAAACAAAGAAAAAAAACGGACTGGAAATTTACGAAAACACGGGTTTACTGGTCCGTCACGATCGCTACATAATAATATCTATCTGTCTATAAATATATTGTATTGTTATTGCTATATTCCGACTGCAAGGCGTAGGTAGTATCCAATTATGATGTCGCACTCAAAACTATTACGTAATAATAATAATTATTATAAAACAATTTATATTATATTTTTATTTATTCAAGAGCTTTGTTGAGTTTGTGCCAACAAACAATTACAACTCGACGATTAAAAAGAAGTAGTACCCATTAGGTATTTACAATAATTCAAGAAATATATTATGAAAAACATATAAATTAATATGAAATTATTTTAAATTGTTCTATATTGTAATGATTATTATGGTAATATTGACATGAGTACCTATATATTTTAAACAAAATTAAAAATCGTGATTAATAGTCCGTTAACGTTTTTTTTAAAAAAAATATCTTCCGAGAATGTCAGTAAATCACCGATGGTGATGGAAAATGGTAATTTATACTGGTCTGTATATATAGACGTGCGAAATCGATTTGCGCCGCTGACATAATTACATTAATATATTTTAATATTATCGTACGAGGAAGTGTGTGTGTGAGCGCCAATACACCTCTGCAGAGTTGGGCGGGTCGGGCGTCTTAATGTCTGACAGCTGTGATGAATCGTCGCGTTCTCAAAACGATTTCGATCGGTTTACCCGAAAAACTTAACAAATACCGAACCAGTGCCGTTATTATTTCTCGCACAATATATTTACTCGCTATTTTCTCAATCGCGACGTGGTGTCTGCTGCAGCAATATAAATTCGAAAAACGGACTTTCTAAGTGAGGGGGCAGTCTGAACTCAACGAAAGAACTTGACTACTGCCACAACGTTTTGACCTTCTAAATCTACCCAAATTATGTGTGTTGTTAAAAAAACGTAGGTATACAATTAGTTTTCGCGAGCTTATGATGGTAAATCGGTGTCGTAACATAATATTATTATAATCATCGATAATAATAATTTATACAATAATATTATTTCCACTGTTGCACTGTACATAATATAATATGTTATATTGTTATGTAAACGCGTTTCCCGTCGATTGTTCCCTTTGTGCCGGCAACGACTTTGCATAGTATTATAACAATATCATACCCAAAATTAAACGACTCGCGTATATGCCATTTGTTTTTATTACGTTTTAAATCAACAATGTATGCGTTTTTTATATTATAATATGTAAATTGATTTAACGCGTATCATTTTTATGTTTTTTAATTAGGTATGTATATGCTTTTAATGCAGACCTATTGCGCGCGCTGTTTATTATAATATTATTATAGTGGCTTTGGTCGTCTCTTTGTTATACTCGTGTGTATGTGTGTGTAATTATTGTCGAAATAAATAATGGTGATATCGCGGCCACTGCTGCCGGTCGGCCCCTCGGGGGGAAGGACGGCGGTGGGTGGAATAAATAACACGTTATAATATAATACGGAAGAAGATATGCAAATATTTTCGGTAACAATTAACGTGTCATGTAGTCCTTATGCCGTCGTATAATATCTGTGTACATGCATATAATATGGACGTAACAATATCACGAAACGTAGTCACTAGGCCGGTAAAGTCTTAACAACGACGACGCGCTTGCCGGAAACGCGCGATTATGCCGAGAACGGGCGCGGAATGTACATTATAATATATACGCGTGTGCGTGTGTGTGGGACAGTGAGAGAGAGAGAGAGAGTGAGCGAGAGAAGAGTGTGCGCTTTACAATAAAAATTATATACGACAATACTTTATAGTAATATCAGTAGTAGTAGTAAAAGTAGTAGTATAATATAGTAGATAACACCACACACACACACACACACACACAATACCAATCCGGTTTCGTTATTACCCCTCACCCTCCCCGACGCGGCGATGCGCGTATTCCGTATAATAGTCATTTTCGTTTTCAGCGCGCGCAAGAATACACACATCCATTGTTCAAACGTTTAGATTAATTTAAAATTTACGTGTACTTCCTCTTTCGGAGCCAATTTGCATTTAAACACAATATGCCATTAACGCCGCCGCCGCCGTAGACGAACGACACATAATTTGTTCAATTACACAAAACTGTACTCGCAAGACGATTATCGTTTTGCCCATTCCTGTGCTCGCGTACCTATATAATATACTAGCCGCATATTAATTTCGACAATAAATAATGTGCGCGCGCACTGCGACGATGATGATAATAGTAATAATAATATTTGTATTATTATTATAATAATGTACTTCCACAAAAACGGTATGTATACCTATAAGTAACCCCCTCCCCGCCCACAATAAATTGCTTGTGCAAAATAATCTTCTTGCTGAAAATTATTCAGCTCACCGTTAATTGTCCCATAATCATCATCATCATCATCATCATGTCTTTATTGTATCCGTTTTTTTATTGTTAGGATACGAGCATCATATATTTTTATATTATTTTATGTTATTGCAGCGGTGAATATAAGGACAAAAACCATAAAACAGCGGTCGAATCAGTCGTATATTTTAATTTACGACTAGCGTGTGTGTATATAGGTATACGGTGTAACGTTTAGACATGTGATTATTATACAGGTATTGGTATCCGGCGCGCATCTGTAATATATATATATTTATTTATTATATGTCCATACGTAAATAATACTTGAAATATTATATTATTGTATACTACACACGCGCGCCCGCGATTTAATTGAGATTTATTCGATCTTCGTCGTGCCGATCGCCGAATAAACGATTGCGCTTAAAAAAAACAACTATCGTTTGTACTATAGATCATTTAGAAGACTATAATATATAACCATATAGCCATATAGGTAGCCAGGTAGGTACTTGGATTTTTCGCTAACCACGCTACGGCATTATATATATTATTATTAATTCGTACACCTGCTTTTGCATATTATTCTGAGCGTAATTTTGTACTGAAATATTCCAAGTTTTCTTTTATTTTGAAACCAAATAATAGACGTAATAAACAACGTTCAACTTATATCGGCATATACGTCTTGTTTTTAATAAAAATACAAATTATACCTTTTAAATACAATACTATTTTTCACACCCCCCCCCCCCCCCTGACCAGAAAAATGTTGACAATACTCCATTGCAATACCTTATATGTATCACCTAAATAGAATATTATTTCTAAGCTTATTCGACACTTTATTTTCACAACTCTAAAAATGACTTACAGATTGAAGGGTTGACATTTGGAAAAAAAATAAACCGCGGTCTTATTTTTAACTTCTAAACTCTATTGACGACTGTGCAACAACCATTGTATGTATAAATAATGTACTTACTTTCTATTAAACCGGGATTCGATAAAACTTAAAAAGCCCAAGAATTTGAATCTTATAAATATGATTTTTACAATTCGTTGCATCTGTATAATAACAAATACTTTTATACAAGTCTCGTCGAATTTGTCTTGCCAGATTTTGGAAATTTGTCGTTTTTGGTTGGATAAGACACGACAATAAATTTTCGGATATAATATTTACATATATACTGTCTCAACGTCTCTAGCATCTCGATTACGAATACATTATAGTTTATATTATAATATTCGATAGTTAATTATGCATATCGCATATATTATAAACGTATTATATATATATATATATATATATATATATATATAGGTATGGGTACACGTAAACGATTTTTCACCTCGTCTTCCAAGTATATATAATATATATATCATATAAGTACGCATGGTAATCGCTACACTGACACTCGCGAGAAATTTAAATAAACGACTGATATTGCAGTTGTATATATGGGATGCACACACACACACACACACACACACACACCACACACACACACAGAATACTTCTCTCCATAATAAATATCGTCGCGCCTTCGACGTCGTCAACTGCTGGCCGCCGCAGCATCCGCGGATCGCAGCTGTACCCCGTGGTACAGACGTATTTAACAATATTATAATATTATAATCTCACTCCGACGACGGCGGCGGTGCGTTCGTTTTTCATATTGCCGCTCCGCCCCGCCCGTTGGTCGCCGTCGCGCGGATTCCATTAAGTTTTATAACTGTCTCTGCACACAAACGTTTTAATAATATTATACAATCTGCGTCGCCTTGCATAATTTTATATTTTACACTCTCGACGTTTATGTATACACGTATTATTACAGTTGCCGTTGTTGTTGTTGTTTACGTCTTTTAATCGTCTTAAAACGTATATTTACGTCCGTACCGCCCTCGCCGTGCTGTATGGTGGTCCCCTCGGTCGTCTGCAGGGTCAGTGAGATGATGGGCTACGTGGTTCAGGGTGTATAGGTGTAGTCTGCACTACAGGTTGCAAACCGTTTACGCCAAATTATATAATGGTATACATCACGCGCGACGGGGGCGATACCGTACTTAGGTACTATACTTTTCCACCTAAACAATTTTGGTGCGCGCGGTTATGATTTATATCATTTTTAGAACATTAATTGTTTGTTTCTTCTGAGTAGAAAAATAAATATTGAATGCGTCTTAAATTTGTTCAACAATACCACGAAAGGTTGAATTTACATAATATTATATAGTATAATAAACTCTTTTTTTCACAAAATTACATTTCCATCGCTCCAAACAAATCGTCTTTCTAGTGAAGTTTTCTTTTGCCGTTTCTTCCGGTATTGCTGAAGACCAAACTCGTAATACATTAACCACAATATCGTAGTACCCAAACATATTATTACTATCATGATTTCTAAAGTCGACCGCGGCACCTGCAGTACGGCTGTATATGAAGATGCACACGCGTCATTATAATCTATGCCTGTACGGTTTCGTGATAACAAATTCAAACCGGCCTCATTCATGTTATAAATTGCAGTATATAACAGTTATCACATGTGATTCGGTCAGAAGTTATTGTTGTATAAGGTATATAAAGCCTCTCACGCGACTTGAACGTTTGAGTTCACTGTATTTCCAATATCGATCTCTCGCACAATCTACAACTATTATTATCCACAGTATCGGTCATCACGCGCTCCTGGTAGCGCAACGATCGGTATATTATATTATCCTTACGAATATGGTTTTGGTTCATATTGTAGAACACACACTATAGGATGTGTCGAGTACAATACAAACTATGAACCGTATACGTCAAAATCCATACAAAATTATTATGAAAGGGTAAAATAATAATAACGATGCGATGATATAATAAATTACTATGTAGATTGTAGGTATATATATATAATTATCGAGTAGGTATACAGAAATACGATATCCGATTGTAATATTGTGTAACCTAAGTATATACGCAAGGTATGCCATAATAATTAATAATTATACATGTGTCCCGTCGGTCACAGTGTTATTAAGTGTACTGTTGCGTTTCATGACTGCAGCTTAGGCCTTAGCTGACACACTGGTACGTAACTGCAGAATGGTTATGTGTCCGACTGTTTCGCTACCGGCTTCGTCTTCGGCCGACACGGAAACGTCGATTAGCAGTGAACCGTGTTTCGTTCTAGATTATGTAATTATTTTTGTTATCACCAGATACAAATGTGGACACAAATGTGTGTTGAAAAATCACGTTTTTACCCCAAGGGCCAATGTTTAAGTTTTCAATACCCAGCCAAGGTTTACCGTGCAGGACAAGACAATCATTTTTAAACATGTGTTTATTTATACATACCTACTTTATATTATATAACTGGCCGATCAATCGAGACATCGAAGCCACATTTTTCACTTCTCTCTCAATAATTAACCATCGACAATCACAACAATACAAATGTAGGAGAACTTGCCGCCGTCGTTCCGCGAGTTCGCGCTGTAACGGACTTCACGTCTTCACACTGGTTGTGCTGCCATGATTATAAACATTTCGCGAGACTTTTACATTTTTACGGATACTAGGTTGATTTTGAATTTTGATAAGATCGCGATGTGTGTAGGTACTCGTTTCGAACACACCTTAGCACGAGAGTTCACTAATATTTAACACGTTCTAGTGTTGATCGATCTGTTTGAGTCCGTCACATCAGTATCCTCAAATACCGATTTGCGTACCGGTGTGTGTGGTATTGAATTTTCGCGATGTATAGATTATAAAATAATGATATTGGTGGCGGCTTCCGGGGGTGTCGACTTCGCGACTGACTGTAGAACAGTATTACAATATCTTTGTCATATACTGAACGCTGAAATCTCAGCCGTCGGAAAATTCCAATTGGTATTTTTTCTCTTTACACGATACGAAACTGAATTATTATATTGTGCGCTGTCATCATCGTACGCAGTAAAAATTTTCGTTGGCATCGTTTTTATCAGTCAACGGCGGGAACACACACACACACACACACTCACTCGCACGCGCGCTAAAAAACAATTGAATTTATACGAAATCGCTCATGTTCAATTACGCGCGTGTAGTGCGGGCCTGCAGCAGAGGAAACAATACCCATTACCTACCCGCACGGCAATTAATAACAGCGCTCGTTTCAAATTCACGGTTCGCGAGTATCGGATCGCCTATTGTTGTTGCGGCGGCCAAGAGAAAAAAACAAAAAATATAATAAGTAATAACAAACGCGATATCTATGATAATTTTTTAATACGATACACCGTTATTCCGTTGTGTATTTTAATTTTTAATACGTTTTTCTGATATATTATTATAACATAATTGATTCGACGAAAATCCGTTCGCAGCGAGTTCGAATCGATTCTTGAGCGTTTTTCGCCTTTCTTTCAGTGTTTAAACGGAGTTTAATTCTATAACCGCCGCACATTTCACTACTAATGATGATGATAATAATAATAATAATAATAATAATAATAATGATGATGATGATAATCATCTCGTTTGATTCTTTTCTCTCGTTTGTTAATTGTTTCGTGTAACTGGTCAACTGGAAATAGCTACTCATCATAATATACCTATAACCGGGTACGCGGTAGTTTCGCGAGATTCGTCGGACGGGAAAATGTATCTTGTGCGATCACTGGATAATGATAATAATATCTCACAACACAAAATGCAGTTGCGGTGCTTGATCGCGTGAAAACCCGTCTCCGCCAGTGTAATTTCTGCTCCCCCTGCGGAATCGATATGTTTCAAAGTTTCAAATTGAAACCGTGTTTGGACAATAAATAACAACAATTATGATAATAATCTTCATTATGAAGTCTTACTTTAAAATGATTATTTAATATTTAATAGCTCTTATAATTTTATATCATACAAATATAATAATTAAACATTTAAACTTGTCTATATAGTACTATGATTGGAATATAATTAATTACGTTAAAATTTCATTTTCAATTTTCAAAAGTCTGCAAAGTAGCTATACTATTATAGCTTTGTACCACACCACATTATGCGTCTCGTCGCATGTAAATTGTGTGATTGTTATAATAAATTTATAAATTACAATATTATAACAATGATATATATTATCATATTATGTTACAAGTTTGGCAGCCTCTCTTACCCGTCGACCTACGTCTGCGGTCGTTTTTACATAATGCATTCGACTCGCCGCCGCTGACGAGAACTACTCTCGACGTCCCTCGTTCGCTTCGCAAACATTTGATTCGAAAACGTAAAGCAAATGAAGCGAAATCGTTTCGCGCCGCCGTAGTTGTAAGTGAGAAGAACGCGCAGAGTATTATATTTATAAGGCTCGTGATTTTATATTTATTTATTTATTATTATTATTATTATTCCGGGCCGTTTGGAATTAATTTTAAATATTTTACTACCACCCGCCGCCGCGCGCGTATTATAATATAGGTAGTATATAAAACGACCGGCACGACGACGGAGCAACTCGTGTTGTTTGCTAACACATTTAAATAATAGGGTGTTTTGCCGCCGCCGACAGCCGACGCGATATTCTTGTTTCCTCTCGCAAAAAAAAAAAAATGAAAAAAAAAAATATTCCGAATTTAAAAACGCTTTTTTTCCCTTCTCGTTTCTTTGTCTTTGTTGTATTTAATTCGATAATATTCAAGAGCGGACGGGGGCTGCCGGGGCCACCGCAGCCGCCGTGGTATTGACAAAGCCAATTTATTACCGTCGCATATATCTCTCTACCTTCGGATTTTTTTTTTCGTCTTTAAAATAACACGCGTGAATAAAACAGATCCGAACGACATTAATCAGACACCGTATATTATATACAAATAACGATTATTTTAAAATTTAATTTTTCTCACACGCGTTATTGTATATATAATATATATTATAATATCGTAATGTATTCACATGATGCAGTCGTGTCGGTTACGCGCACGCACTAAACTATATGTTACACCGTCCGCTTATTATAAGGTGGTTGTGTCCTGCACATGCATTACATTATAATACGTGCGTCACGTGATGTCCCTGGGAAGAATGTGCTCGCACTTATCCACACAATGACCCGAAAAGTAAACAGTTCGACCGTGAATCTCTCTTTACCCCGGCCCGTTGTTATCTTGTACATTCTATAAATTATAGGTATGATGTGTATAATATAATAATATTTATTTATATCGTGACGAATTGTATATGTGTTATTGCAGTGCAGTATTGTACGCCTGTACATGATATAATTTTATTATGTTACATATTATCGTATAGGTAGTTACCGATAGGGTTGAAACGGATCGCACCCATTGCGTCACGACGCCTGAATATAATACAATATATAATATTATGTAATGCCGGACATACCGCTGTTATTATATTATACACACATAACACAGTATAATACGTCAAGATCGTATTATTTATAGGCGTGGGTACAATTTTCGATTTTATTATTAAAATTCTTCGGGTTATCGCCGCACGTCGTTATACATATTTTATGACACGACAAGATGAATATTGTAATATATTATATTCCCATTCAGGTGCACACGTCATATACAAATCACATATTATTACGGACGTTACGCTTATGATATCCAACTCCTTTTTGGCCAATGCATATATAATATCATATATACGTAACTCGTAATATAGTGGACTCAGCTGTGTATTGTAATGTCGCCGTGTGTAGTGTATGAGAACATTGTGTATCGTGTAATGGCCCACAATGGGGTTTGACACATTTGAGTCTTCTCATGCACACGCGTGTTTATATCATTGACAATTTTACGGCCGCGGTTCACTGTTATTTATTGGTTCGTGTGTTCGGGGCCTTGAGAAAAAAGTATAACAATAATATAGATCATAATACGTGTACATGTGCTGCGGAACCATAGTGGTATTTTCGTGGTGACTTATTGTGCTGCAGAGCGCGCGTCGTTGTATCCCTTCGGGGTGTTTGGACAAAAAGCAGAAAAAAAAATGATTCTCTATTTCATCTTCGGTGTTATTGAAAAAGGGTTTTGTTCGATTTGTATTTATTTATATTTTCTTCGTTATTCACATATTTTTATCATCGACAACACATTGGTATTGTGTGCAGTGCATAATACGAAATACGAATAAGCATTTCAAAATCGAAACTATATAATATCAAATAAGAACAGATAATATATATATATAGCACTCGTGGGATACTGCGTGTATATTTAAAATATGTAGGACAAATGTTACACATTTAAAAGTATATCCATTGACTTGACGCGCTGTTTATATTATAATTACATTATATAGTCGGTTGCTACATTCTTTATTTTCTCGATTATTTAACAACCAAAGATTGGAATATTTACATTTTTTGAATTAATGTATGATTATTATAGTAAACACACGCAAAGTCTAATATAACGCTTTTCTGACGTGTGTATACTGTCTTAAATCACCGCAGAGATGATGGGAAATACTCAAAAATCTTGTAGTCTCTATGTATACGGAGCCATTATATTATATACATTTATTGTTACGTACACATTGTTTATTTGTCATGTCCGACATGATGTTACTATATATATATATATTATAAAATATAATAATACACTCCAAAGAACACACTCGACATTAATAATAATAATAATAATAGCAGCTTATTGTCGGTTGCGTATATATTATATATATACATATAGACCATAGTCCGTATACAGAGTCGGGATGTCACGTGTGAGTGTGTGTGTGTGTGTGTACGGTGTACCTAATACCTATATACACATACACACACACACATCGCGTGTAACTGTAAACGGTATATTATTGACCGTATTTTTTCATAATATACCTCGGCGGCGACGGTGATGCGATAATAATATTATATTATATTGCTGCATTGGTCTCGTCAAAAACCCGTTCGGCGACGCATAGGTCCGTATAAGGGCGTCGTCGCCGTCGTCGTCGTCATATTATTGTCGTGCAGCTCGCGCGCGCGCGTCATTGGACACACGATGATACGAAACGCATTTCGAATTGCGGCGCGAAAAATAATATATCGAAATTAAATGTTATTACCTACCTATATATTTAGAACGGGGGAAGGTAGCTGGGACGAGATAATCCGTGCGGCGTCAACTGCGTGCAGCTCGCTCGTAGAACGATTGCAGACCTGTTATTATACACTATTATACACACTAGGCGAAATTCGCACCGACCAAATTTTCGTGCGATACGAGACCTGTCGGAAAGACGAGCAATTAAAATAATTTGGATTCATTTAGCGTGGGATTAATATTATAGGAACAAAATGTTGAAGGCAATTTAAGGGGTTTTTTGCATCGGATAATTTTTACATACTGATAAAAAGAAAGTATAAAGACTTTAATAGTAAAATATTTAATAGATACTGTAAAACGCTTTGTGCATTGGGAGAGTAAAAGAAGGATAGAATAACGAGAAAAACGAAAAGCATTACATTTGACGAATCGCAGGGAAGCGATGTTATATAGAAATGAGAAAAACTTTAGTGCACGATGGATGTCATAACGCGTGTTTCATCACGGCACAATGTCGACGGTGAACGTACCCGTTTAAAAGGCCGGATCGAGAGCAAATCGTGAGAAATGTGAATGGGATGAAACTGATAGGTACCGCGGGAACTGAAATAATTAACTTACAATAGGGAAGTCCGCAGTAGACCGTAAGTAACCGTGCAGAAAACCGACCGATTGATATAATAACCTGCAGAAGGAGGAGTAAAGTCATCGATTGCATTATTATTTAATAAACCGCGTGATGGGCCTAATAATATATAATATATACATCAAGATCGAAACCGACGTCCAGTGCCGTATATATATGATATAGATGACCGCACCTGACGTCGAAATATAAGCCAAATGCTACTCTAGGCGTCTGCCGTATACACTCGCGGAGGGACTTGTCTACTATATATATATATATAATAATATATGTTATATTAACGGGCGCCGAAATCGATACACGAGAAGTATAAATTCGTAATTTCATTAGGAAATGGATTTCTTCCGGCCCCGCCGCGGTCCTCATCGTTGCTCGCGCTACATTATTCAATCGGCCGTTTATCCCGGTTATAAGCGATGCGTCGGGAAGCAGCAGGGTCATCGCGGGTACATAATGTGCCCACCCCCGTCGTTGTTGTTATTATTAGTATTATTATTTATTATTATATCCGTGCCGGACAGGTAGAGAAACCTTCATGCGTTTATACTTTATGAACATGTTACACACATGTCGGTTATTAGACTTAAAAATCTTTTGAATAATAAACGTCTCTCCCGCCACCCAAATGGTGTACCTATGTAACCTAACCTATATGCGCTTCACGCGGCGATCGGTCCCGTTCATTTTAAAGTCTTTTTCGCCTATTATTGTATTGTGGTCCAGTTTTAAATTTAATATTAAGTAACATTAATAGTGCTTGAATAATTTTAAATTATGAGTGTTAAATTAATTGTGATAAAAAAAAATAAATATGTGTGATTGTATTATACTATTCATCAAATCACATATTATAATCCATAATAACAAATGAAATCCAAATTACGTATTTTTATACCCTTTCAGTTAATGATCATTTAAATCATTAAAATTGAACCATTTTTTTAAAAAAATATAAACAAACGTGATTGTTATTATTATGCAATAAATTCATAAATTAAATCTTAAATATTATAAAAAAAAACTATTGTCTACCTACCGAGCTGCAATGATTAGGTGTTTGAACTTTTGGAGTATAATCGTTTTCACGCCGCCCGAAATGTTGGAAATCTTCGGATGCAGCCACGGTACTTTTCAGCCCGTGACTTATGCATGATAATAATATATTAATAGTATGATGACGTTATATTATTATCATGTACTCGTAGGTATATACGCATTACCGGGGTCGAGTGTCTAAAATACCGTGCGGTTACCGCTCCCGACACCGCCACACCCTCCTCCCGCCGACACGCGCTCCGTCGGCAAACGTATATGATAATAATATAATAATATACATCCACCGCCGGTTTACACCTCAATTTCGGTCGGCGCGCGCTTCTCCCGTGTCACACGTCACGCGACGATATTGTTTGCCGTCTTCGGACGACCGCTAAATGAGCAGGCGGGAGGGGGGGGGGGGTTAGTTGTGGCACGGCGGCCCGGCAGAGGGCCCGCCGATGTGCAAAACGACCGGGACGACATTCCGATAAATTTTTTGTCGCGCGTAAATGTATACAGTTTTCGACCGAGGGACGACGTAATAGAATTCGATGGTTAAACGGCCAATAATAAATTGTCATAACTAATAAGTACTAATAAGTAATAACCATCATTATTTGGCCCAAAACGTGGTTTAAACGGATATATTAAATTTCATTTAATATGATTTTTAACCAAGTGTATACGTGTAGAAACCCCGATTTCGTAACCAACGATTTGATTTTTACTATTTATCATTTTTCCGTTATTTGGACGTCGTTGGCCTGCAGTGATAAATAGCGGTGACAAAATATGTTGTATGCCACACATATGGTCTATATGAAGCCACGTCGAAATGTTTTCGAAAGAAGAATTCTCATCATTCATCGAATCGAACGAAACGATTTGTTTATTTGTTTACGCATTTCGAAACGTTTCAAAATAAAACAGTTCATAACAAAATGAAACTTTTCATTTAAACCAGAATAGTTGTATATAATAAAATTATTGTATAACAATAATATTATTATTATAAAATGTTATTGTATTATAATATGCCAAAATATGTAGTAACTCTCATATAAATCACTATAGTTAAAAATAATAGCAACTCTTGTTGAGAAAAATGTACACCTCCCTGTAGATCAGTGACGTGCAGCATTGACTTGGTTCTGTTCTAACCTCGCCTAGCTGGGGAAGCTCGACTCAAAGACCTGCACCCCTATATATTTGATTCTTGTCGCCAATATATTATAATAATTAATATAGGTTTATTTTCCATTATTAATTTGGTCAACATTGACATTTTGTTATATTTACATGTAATAAAGCTAATCCACTTGGTATATCTCTCTTATCATTCTTTACCTTAAGCGTGTCTATGTTTTCAATCTACATAAAACACCCAATAAGAAGTCCAAAATATAAAATAAATTATTTACCTATTTTTTTATTATTTTAATACAGCCGATCGCCCAGTCCCCTAAAATACGGAACTGATATATATATATATATATACGTATTAAAACTTTAATACGCAGCCGCGTGCACTAAGAACATTAATTCAGTGTCAATACTTATCAAATAATGTACAATCGAACGAGAGCGTGTATTCCGACTATTATGCATAATATTTAATTATGGCACATTTCGTTTGTTTTTTCAGTTACTCGCACCCCCCCCCCCCCCTTAAGTCTATCCCGTATATACTGTCGCGTGAAACACAGTAAAAACTATTTTCTTTCCCACCCGAGCGTCAAACATACGCTGCCACCAATCGCCAAAGGAAAACAAACTTGTCGGCGCTGGCTGCCACAGTGACATATTTTACACATTCGCTGCCCGCAGCGCTCGTTCTCGATACAGCTGCAGCTGCATGCATAAACATGTCGTCGTCTCTACTCACTGGGCGTGTAAATATACATACAAACACTACTATTAAATAACCGTATACTCGCATGGGTGTAAATAGCCAAAATTATGTCTGGTGGGACCGATGCCGCGGATAACGTGGACAAAACGACAGACGAAAAGTTGTGAAATTTTGTTAAATTCCGTACCTATTCAAAGGAAGATATATTATGTATTATTATAGCAATATGCCAGGTGGCATAGGGATGCCTCCTCCAAACCCGTTAACGTAACGTTTCTCTAAAATATGTTGTGATAAATAAGACAGTAACAACTGCTCTGCGATGTCAATCAAGAACAAATTATTTAAAATTAGTCTTAAAAAGATAAAAAAATTATTAAAATCTCTGTAAAGTTTAAAGTACCTATAATTATACGTAACGATAGTATATACTCGATCAATCATAATTATTTAGTGCGCATGTGCGTCTTTCAACATGTATACAGTTATTATTATCATAGTGTATTAATATCACAATATATAGGTATTATAGGTGGTAAAATTCTAAAAAAACGTTGTAACATAAAATTCCGGTCTGCGCACGCTCGGGCCCCTCCCCTTTCCGCGGCAATGGGCCACGTACCTAATACGTCGAATGTATGTCGTTTTCGATTTCCCGTGTAATTTATAATACGCGTTACGTATATAATACAGGTACATCATATATTGAAACGCAATCATATATTATATTAAAATGTTTTCGCTGTATTTCCGCGGACGAAAACGTCGTCGTCGTCGCGGTGTCGTGCAGCGGGTCGTAAAAAATATATAAATGCACGCGCGTTTTACTCTTTATATTTATTTATACTCGCTCGTATAATATACAGAGCCGAGATTGTTATTATCGCACGTCTAGATCAGCTGAGCGCGTATATTATGATCGCGGTATGTATATAGTAGCCGATACACACACACACACACACACACACACACACACACACACTTTGCTGTAGTATTTGCGATGTATCGATACACAATATTATTATTTTTTCCTCCCGAGCGTTTTTCTCTAAAACTCGACAACGGAGAAAAAACACGTCATGCGCCGCTCGCGTATCGGATGAAAATTCGTCCATTCGACATTTTATCGCGTACCTGTATATATTATTATGGAGTGATATGAAATATTTTAATATAATAATTTTATTACTATTATTCACATGCGCGTCTGCGCTATCTTTTTCCGGCCGCCGGTCTTGCCTGCACATAGTTAATAATAATAACTATTATTATTATTATCCACATATTATAATAGTGCTTCGAAATGTTCAATGCTGAGGTGCGATTTCATTTGACACTACTATTTTACTTGAACAAATTCGGATTTTCTCGTTCATCACATTATTATATCGCCTATCCCGCTCGTTTAGGCTGCTGCTGCAATGTTTATGTATTATATTATTACACTGTTATCTTTTATACGCGTTTTTGAAATTCGGATTTTATAGATTTTTATTATCCTCCGTGCGCGAAATAACGACAATACTTAATAATAATAATAATAATAATAATGATATATATTAAAACGCACGTATATATACGGCGTTGTATTATTCGATAAATTACCAAAACTGTCCCAGGCGTGCGCGCGATCGACCGGTCGCTCGCCAACGGTCAAACATCTGCTATATTTACGCGCTCTCGCGTCCGCGTAGATTTTTGATGAATTATATTATTATCGCGTATTTTTAGCAGCTTGACCGGTGGCGGCGGCGCGTATTGTCATCTGCGGGGGAGTGAGACGGCGGGGCCACACGTATATATATATATATATACTCGGAGAGTGCGCGAGAGAGAATGAAAGGACGGGAGAGAGAGGCTTTATATAATTTACAGTTTTAACGTCAATTTCGCCCACGCACACCACCGGTCCTCCGCTGCCCATTGTCACGCGTATATTGTATGTATGTGTATGTGTGTGTGTGTGTGTGTCCACTCGGCCGTTGTATCAATGCCGCCGCTGATGATGACGACCGACGATGACCCGCGTGCCACCCCCGCGCGCGCGAATACTATAATGGCACTTTTGTTGGAAATTTTTATATTAAAACTCGTATAATATATAATAATATATATAATGTATATTATGTACCCGCGTGCACACAAACACGCGTACACATAAACACACACTGTATACGCGGGGCACGCGAGCTCGTGCGGGGGTGTGAACTGACCAGCAGCCGCGGTCGTCGTGTGTATGTATCGTATACCTATGTATAATATATAATGTATACGCGCGCGGGACGTGTCTGTCGCCGAATAATAATATAATAATGGTATACAGCACGCGCGTATTATTGTGCGTTATTGTCGACCCATAACCCGACGCGGTGAACGGGTCGGGACGATAGACGACCGCCCTCCTCGCCGGATTTTTCGGGGGGGTGAGTGGGAGGGTTAACCCGTAAAATATTATTATCGTATTGTGCGTGTATATAAGGGGACACGCCGGTGTTCGGGCTCGTCTGCGATTTTGCGCGTTTGCAGTTCGACCGTAGCGAAAGCTATCTGCACACATCGAACGGCGAACGCGCTAAATTACACGAAAATGTCATGCTGGTTGAGGTGCCAGAACCGCCATTGGAAAAAATCAAAACTCTGAGGAATGAGGCTGATTGTATAGGAAATAAAAATATGTTGCCCGAATACGTATATAAAAAATAGATAAGCAACAATACTGTCCTATTCGTATACGCTTAAAATTGGTAATGGTTACAGTGACCTTTTAAAATTAATGTATAAATTGCCATCCACCCGAGAGTATATAGAATATATTATATTAATTACAAAATATAGATTTTTACTACGCGTCCTCCGAAAACATGAATGTCCGCTTCGATGCGAGCAGGAGGTTACCTTACCCATTGCCTGTACACGAAACTCGCGATATAGTAATATCATTGATTATAAATAGTATTTATAATCAATGGTAATATTAATACGTTCATTTATAGATTCCGCAAAAATTTGAATTGCCGAAAAAATCTAGTCGTCGTCCGTTTGCGCCGCGCACAATCCGTTAGTTTCTTTTCACGTTTCATACGGTTTTATGGACCGGCGCATTAAACTCCGAACAAGTTTTGGTCACTGCGTGCTAATACTATATATTATCAAATATAATATATACGACGGTATCGACGACATTAAAAACGAGCTACCAGCTACTCGTTTAATCGTCGTTCGACAGTAATAATTTGTCTACGAATGCGATAACCTACTGCACCTACCGTATACGCGTAACCCAACCCCATATAGTAATTACCTATATTATAATAGGAATATGCAAAACCGGGTTTCGTGTATTCGATATACGTTAACGTTAATATCATAATATTATATTATTGCTGCACTCGCCGCCATGAATTAACGCGCCCGTTAACTCGCCTAAATCGGTTCGGACGTCTTTCGCGGGTCACTTTTCAATTGAAATTAAATCTTTCCTCATTCAAACGAGTGTTTGGTGTAATACGCCAATATTATATTTATCGATTGTGCGTGCTCGTGTATGTATGTTTAGTCAAGGACCCTAATTTGGGTCTCTTTATTATAAGAGAAACTGCAGACACGTGCGGCAGATGTTGCTGGGTATTTACGGCAACTGCGGCCCGGCACGCGTGCGGATAAAATCATTTTCACCGTACGAGGACAGAGAGTATATTAATGTATATTTCTATGATATCAAAAGTACGATGTATTTCGAAATGTCGATCGACTCACCGTTTTAGTAACAAGATGGAATTATTTCGTTTAACCATAAAAGCATAGTATATATATATATATAAAGAGCCATCCGTGTTTTTGAGACGTAGGTTAGGTTTCGATGCTGTATAAACACAAGGTCTTAATTACCCGGAGCTTCAAAAAAAAAAAATTCGTAGGTGGGTTGTCTGTGAGATGTTATATAATTGTACGTGTTTTATGTATTTTAGTAGTCTATATAGTCTTATATTATTATTTAATTAATCGTGTAGGTACTTAATAATGTTTTTACAATGTTATAATAAAAATACATGCGTAGGTTAACATTATTGCCGCGCGCGTAATGTGTACCTATATAGCAGAAGATACCATTTTATCTACAGGATTGTGCTGTGATTTAATAAGAGGGTATAGGATTTTCCTCAATGTGTACATCCTGTCGAGTATTTTGTAAATGCGGATTTTTCTCATAGTTCTTAATCTATCCTAGCTATTCTATTGGATATATTGGTCGTTTGATTTGAGTATTTTCTCAACATGGGTAAAACTGTAAAAAGTTATGTTATTCTTTCTCTATATACTTGGTAACATAAAAAAAGTAAAATATTTTGCTAAACCCGTTGTAAAAATATTCGCTCCTCTGGTCATAACAAATCATGTAATCAGAATAAAAGTCAACATCGTTGTTAGGTTTCTAGTTGCTAGGTAAATGTACCTACGTGCGGCACACAAATCGGTCGGTTGCAATCGGCGTGTAATTACAATAATACCTATATGTATTGTTGCGGTGTAGAAAATTACTTCGCAGCATAAAAAAAATGGCGCAGCTGCAGATATATCATCATTTGTTACTACAAAATACAAACTACAGTTTATCGTCCGAGTGCACAATACACAATGTCGCGTTGTACGGTATAATTATTTAATATATCGTTACATTATTTTGTTTTGCTCCTCTGACGACGAGACCGCGCCACGACGTGTCACTCGAAATAGTCGCGTACGACATTTATTATTTTCCGTCATCTGCAGACTGCGCAGTGAATGGGTGGCTGCAGCGAGAAAGAAATAATAATGGTGAAAAAAAGATTAATTATAATATATTACGGTGTACATTTTAAATACTTCGCCGGCCGAAACAAATTGCGCTAGTCTCGTCCGTCCAAGTCCGTCGGACGCGGTGCCAAGTGTTTTCTATTTAAAGTTACACCGAAATACATAAAACTAAACACTGCACGGCGCGTGCGCACGCCAACGCTCACCGATCGCTTAAACGGTTCTTCTTCTTCTGTTTTTTCTTTTCAACGCCGTTATCGGTTTTTAATTATTAATATTACTTGTGTTTTAACAGTCCAAAACGTCGGTCGTACGTACCCACCAGACGTGGGGAGACGCGGAACCTTATTGCAATGTACAAATGAGCATAACCAATGAGCTCCGCGGTATTTAGGATTTTTATCGCCCCCCCCCCCCCCCCCCCGGGAATATACAATTTATAGTTTATACAGTAACTTAAAATATTTAACAACGTCTCTTCGTACGCAGACAAACGAAAGCTGCTATAGAGTCAAATACAATATTACCTTCTGAGTTCCTCCACTAAGACAAAACGAGACAGCCAACAAAAAAGTGCTATAATTAATATAACCTGAATCAAAACCTTAACATTCATTAATAACCTATAAAAAAATTATTGTCAGCCAATGTCCGAGTTTTGAGGCTTAATAAAAAAACAATACTTTTATCAATATTAAATATTTTGTTCCACCCACAAATGACACTCTTCAACATTTTCAAGAAAGTCAAGTTATTTAAAACCATATCATGATTAGGTATAACAGAATAAATAATAAATATAAAATGAATACCCAATAATAAAAACATTGGTAGTTTTTCAAGTAGGTATAGTATTCTTTCTTGTTTAGATATCTTGCAAAATCGCCAGGACATTTCAAAAAAAAAATATACACAACAATACCTGCTAGTATTATGTTTACTTTTAAAACTAATTTCGCCTAAATTGACCATGTCTTTGATTAACCTAACCTGACCCTGCGATGTCGGTTTTTAATGCGGTTTTATATACAATATGTCAATATATATGGTACACACGCACACGCATAATATTATAATAATTGTAATAATCATATATTATAAATAATAATAATAATATGTAGTAGGTTACCTACGCATGCGGTGTATAATATATTATACGCGTGTTTTTTATAATTGTATATAATATCATGTATTGGAAAACAATATAACACTCGCATTTCACAGTATTTTAATCGGAACAGAATGCGGCTGCGGCGGCGGCCTGCAGTGGATGTACACACACACACACACACACTTCTCTATATTATATATATATAAAATATCGCGATTATAAGAAAAATACATTCATTGGTTACCTATATATATATACACACACACACACACACACACACACACACACACACACACACACACACACACAAACGCACACTCTTACGCGCCTGCGTATATTATATGTGACATTACCTACGTGTATGTCGCGGCGGAAAGCCTGTTAGTTTATGTTCATCGCAGGCGAAAAGGATAAACATTACGGCGCGGGTTATACAGAGTCAGAGAGAAGAGTGTAGTAGTTTGTTGTGCGTGCGTGTGTGTGTGTGTGTGTGTGCGTGTGTGTGCGCGCTCAAGGGCGAGTCGTAACATGTCTACCACAAGTTTAAAACATAAAGAAATCACACGTTTTGTTGCTGTGGGAAGCCGCTCGCGCGCGCGCGTGTGTGTGCGACAACAGCGGCGGCGGCGGCGGCGTACCGGCCCCGAGTCTGCGGAGAGGAGAAGAGGAAAAAAAATTACAAACTTTTTTCATAAAACTTTTTACATAAATAATTCGCCCGTATACGCACCTCGAATCGAAGTTTTTTTTTTTTTTGTCATTTTTGATTTTAACCACGTCTGGCTGGATTTATTGACGTTTTGTCGATAAAACCGTGGGTACTGGGTATACTGCCATCGTTGCTCCGCCACATATCTGATTTATATAATATATATAATATATTGGTTACCTATACTATGCTCGTACAGTAATATAATAATAATAATATATAATATTATAATGATGTCTGTGTTATTATTTTCGCACGATTCGCGTGTCTCGTTCGGAAACTATATAATATTATAATATACACCTCAACACTCATTTCTTTTGTATCTTCGTTTGTTGTAGAGATCGTCATTTCATATACCACAACACATATCTACCAAACAGCGTATCACGATATTTTATTCGTTAATTTTTTGGCGGTTCGCATATTATGAGACTTGTGGTATAAAAACCCTAAAGATGTACACAGTCTTAGTTTATGTCATCCACTTTACGCAAACCATTTTAACGTCATCCCGCGAACGAATATGTAGGTACTTTATTATGCGCTATATTGTATCGAGTATTATAATGTATTATGGTGTAACCGCATATTATAGGTATAGGTACCGTGGTATTGTACGCGCCAAGTATCGTGCCTGTGTCATGTACAATATGCAACACCATACGACATAATATTATATTGGCTGCGGGCTAATATTATTATAATAACAATGCGTCAATGCTGCGGATACTTGTATTCATGATTACATATTATGATTGACTGCTGCAGTGATTTAACGAATCGATTTACGGTTGTATGCGTAGGTAATAATGTATATTATATCATTGAGGTACTAATATATGTCATATTGTATTTGTCTGTATTCCAATTAGTCGTTTCCGGTAAATTCAAGACGTACCTAGGTACGTTAGCAGGGCGTGTATATGATATTATGACGATTTAATTTATTAGGTACGATAATATTATAATATGATCGTGACGTCATTATATTATTATATGTTATTGAACTGAACGTGTACACAAAACCCGTGCAAACGGATTCCCGACGAAAAGCAAACAAATTAATATGAAATAATAATAATCAACTGCTGCGTAATCAATATTGCGGGAATCGTGTCGTTTTTAAACCCGTTTAACGTCGAGTAGCAGTCGGCGGTATATACAATATACTTACACATAATATATATAGGTACCTGCCTAGGTATATAATTGGATGTTTCGTCGCGATATATACCTATCCACGACATAATATTATTATAGTACCTACCTATATGTGCACTCATACGCGTGTATATGTAATAATATAATAAGTTTTATACATGCCTATAATATGTATATATGATGTAGACGTACACGCTGCACCGGCGTTTTATTGCCTATTGTGCCGCAGTATAATAATAGTATAATAATAATAATAATAATAATAGTAATATATACACCGCAGACTATTATATTGCAGCAATTATTTTCGACCCGTTTTAATAATATAAAATATAATAATAATATTCTAATAATAATGTAATCCGGTGACGCATAAAAATCTGATTTGAAAATAAAAGCTTCGAAGAGCGGCATATAGAAAGGTGGTACACAATATATTAATATAATACACACGATAAAATTTTCGAGAAATCTCAATCAGCACAATATAGAAATGATTTATTTTTCAATTGTAATGGACCTTATTTCACCGACATACGACTCGTAACATTATGTCGGTACCAACGTTTTATGTAGGTGTTCAGTTTTTCCGAATACCTAACCTTCTCTGCTGCAGTTCTCGTATAACTCGTGCACCCTATACCAATTTAATACACCTCAACAATATAGGTATTTATAATAAATTATAGTTTGTATAATAATAATAATATATCGTCATTATATGGGGTTAGAGGTACCAAAATATAATAAATATTTGCCTGGACGTTATTGCTTTATTGCGTCCACGTATCGCGCGTGACGACGCGTATATTTCGTATATATCCATAAAATAATAATAATATTGTACTCTAGTGGTATATATATTATGGGTGCACAGCGTTGTTGTTTAACGATCGACGACGATATAATAAATAATAACATCATGTAGTTGCGCGTCCCATCATCATCTTCGTCTTCATCGGGTCTTTATCGTTTATATAATACGCATGTTATATTATACAGCCGACGAAAATAATATATTATAATATTATGATGTGATGTTATATACCCACGTTGGCTATATAATAAAACCGTTTTGTGTTTTATTGTATGGACGGGATGAAAATATAATGTATAAAGTCGTCATCGTTCGGAGGAAAAAATAATATGATATCAACGCCGAGTCACGTGAAGGATATAATATATTATATATTTACCATTTACAGTACATTGATGTGCCGCAGGGGTATCGTGTCCCCGAATAAAATTTTACACTGGTGGCGGTTTTCGCTATACTTAATTGCGTTTGAGAATAGAATCTGCACATCGTATAGACCCAATCTAATATAATAATATGCCACTGCGATTATGATTGCAAAATACCTCTTCTACAGGTACCGTCTTTATTTTTAATCCGTCGCTAGCAGTTTGTATACTTATAATATATACCTATACGTTTACAATACAATATCATACTATATTATAATATGTCTGCACAGTTATTGTATTTTAGTATATATTATAATATTATAATGTTATTATACTTGTCAGACGCGATTCTGTACCTGCGCGAGTAAGATTTCGCGTGTATATAATATATGTTAGCAGTGCATATAAAACTGTTGCACATTTTGATTATTTCGTTTTAGCGCTGCCGTCGACGAAAATATTTAGTTTCTCAATTATATTATTTTTTACGGTCTTTCATAATGACGAAATGTGACGTTGTTGTCGCGATGTCGTCGATTGTATAAATCGGTTTTTTCTTACACTTTGCATAGTTTTGTCGGCTGCGTGGCACGTTTCATACCATGGTATACTATATATCGTTTTTAAATAATAATAATAATAATATAATATGTTACTGCAACAGAACACTATAGGTGTGTATACAAAATGCAGACGGACGCCAAACACTTGACCTATATAAAATGTTTTCGACGGTTTGATGATGATACTCGTTACTGCAACCGAAAAAAATCATTTGAATATTTTTGATAGATAAATGTTATAGGTGAACGGAATTCGAATAGGTGTGTGTTTCGCGCTATAGAGAGGAAAACAGTATCACTGAAACTGGCTGTATATTATATAGTTTAGCAGCGCTATATTTGGTCTCTAGGACATTCTATATTCGCGGTCGTTAATAATATCTCCGAATTTATAGTAAAATATGCAACTGAATCAACTGATATTTGTATAATAATAATATAATAATATATGCAACCCAATTACACTGAATACCTTTTATAATTTAATCATCACGTCGCTCGCTGTGTCTGCACACGTTTGTATATCCGGTCTACCGCGGCGGAACGCGAGCTTATAGAGCTATTTTATTTATAGCGGACTAAACGCGCGGTCTATTCCCGGTACACGAGAATCGATGATCGCCGAAACGACTATTGCAGCAAGTCGAATCAATTATTATAACGTTTTTGAAAAATAGTACAAAAATAAAAAAACGAAAAAAAACCTACCTACACACATCTTAAGTACAGACAAGTCCGCGAAATGTCGAAATTACCTGATCTTGGCCAGGCGGTAGTGGGGAGATATCTGACTCGCGAATTCGTGATTATATTTCGTTTTGATTTTATGTCGTATATACTATAGTGTATTCGCTCGCACTATACGTTGACCGATCGATGCTCTAACCTCGACAATATTCACCCCACACAATATATAATGACTGGCGACAATTGCAGCAGCAGTGTACTCGATTCGTATTGCAATAAACTCGGCGCATAACAATAATTACCCACCCGACCGGAGCCGCGGCGGTCCTCCTATTATAATAATATTATCTCTCCGTCGTCGTCGTCGTCGTATTATTATTATTATTATCATCGTATAGTCGTTGCGCGCGTAGGTGTAGGCAGGTAAACTATCTGTGCAGCTCGTCGACCGAGTCGTGTATATTATTATAATAGCTTTTCGCACGCACGAGAGGAGAGACGATCGTCGTGGCGGCGCCGTCGGATTCTGCGCGGCCGCGGTATGACGAGGGGTCGTACAGGGGGAAAATAATATTACAACGAGTATAATAACGCTACATGCTATACATAGTACATACATATAAATTTATATGTATATATACATACACAATATACGTACAATGTACATGCATGCATATATATATATATATATATGATGTATAACGACGGATTATTCGGTACCGGCGCGGGGCGGGGCGGCCGTACACCAACCAGAAAACGCGGCGCACTACGTATACGTCTGTATATATGTATATGTATAATGTATATCATAACTTTCAACAATAACCGGCGGCGGCGTGGTGTGTTATTATTATTATATATACATATACAGAGCGATGCGCGCACGCGCGCTTCGAGTGGGAGAGAAATAAATATGACGGCCAATGCGCGGCGGCACGCGCGACTATATTATTATTATTATTATTATTATTACTTCATCGCCACGACGACGACGACGACGACCGACGTACATTATCTCCGCCGTCGCCACCGCCGCGACCTCGTAATATTTCTAGCGTTATTTTTCTCGTCTTGTGAAAAACCACAATATTTTCCGTTTTCCGTTTTATTCGCGCACCGCGAAAATTGTACAGCCCTTGTGCGGGCGGAGCGTATAATATGTTTTTCGCACTATATATATACCGTCGCCGCGGAACTCTATCGATTGCGATAATCGCGGGTAGCCCCCACCCGCCTCCAACCACTAGCCACCAGAGGCCACTGCGAATTTAAAATATCAAACCGCGATTTGCAGTCTGCACGCGTTTGATATGATATTATCATCATTATAACGCTATTAGCTGCATCAGATCAGTGTTTTAGGTTGACGTAACGCGCGATAAAAAGTGAAATGTATAGATCGTTTGGTATTTTAGTATATTATATATTGATGGTCATTAATATACGTTGGTTGTATATATTATGCTATTTAACCGACAGCGTTGTTGTTGAACTTCGGCAGTTGTCGTGTATATTATAAAAACGATCGACGCGGCAAAAACATATAGCTGAGCCAAAAAAATTCGTCTCGCGTTCAGTGCATACAACTCGAGTAAAGTAATTATTATTATCATTTTACCGCTGCACCGGACGAGATGGTCGACAACATAAACTATAATATATTATTATTATGCCTACTACGCGCTGCAATGACCGGTCGTGCTCATCTTCGTATTGAATTTCTACGATAGGTAATGTATAATATATATTTCTTATAAGACATTATACCTATTATATTTTATTGTATAATATGACCATTACCGAGCCGGTGATAATTTATACGACACAGATTTTTCGGTTGTATATGATGTCTACATAATATATATGCATATATTATATGTGATGTAGGTATAGTGTTATCGACACTATATATAATAATGTATAACTTTCTCTACACGGATGTTTACGTTTTGTTTGTTCATTTATTATGGTATACATATTGTATTGTATAATGTGTCTTACTGTCTTAAGTATTCTGAGTGGTAGACTGAGAGTCTCGTCCGATGACACATCGCGTTTACAGACATGTACCTATATATATATATACGATGGCTGCTGCAGAAATAATATATTTTTAGTGACGTGTTAAGTCTGTACTACGGTTTATACGGATTTAATTTTAAAATATAAGTCTTATTGAAATTGCATTTAAAACTTTTTTACTATCGTCATAAATTTCTTTGGGTGGATCGATAAAAATAATAAATACTCGGTGCTGTAGTTGATTGTAGTAGTCGGCTGTTGTGATATTTCGGTTTTTATTGGCAAATGTGTAAGAACTGCTCGCGACTATATAATAATAATACTATACAATTACGCGCAGCTGATGACGTTTTTCCGTGTATATGTAATATAGAATCATAACTAATGCACAATTGTCGAGTTATTTTATTCTCCCTTATTATTATCATGAAAATTATGATGGTATATAATATAAACCTATCTACTTGCGGAACACTGTATCGATATTATGTAAATCCACACCGTTGCTGCAATAAACAAAAATGTATCAGTCTATACTCGCTGCGGCAATACTCCGTCGTTTATCATTTTTATAACCATTTATTTTATAATATAACTCAAACACTGGTCACTGCGACCACTATAATAGATATAATATTATACAAAAATTGATTCTATTCTTACCGTATACCATGAAACTATATAGGCTAACCGTTCTCGTATATTAAGGTGAATAATGTATATTATATATGTATATAAATAGTATTCTAAACAAATATAATAAATTACATAGTATCAGGGGGTGAATTGTTGGAGATTTTAATAATGATGGAATATTGGTACTTATATAAAATTAAATATAAACGTAATATATGCTTTCATTCGAACTACATATGTATCGCTTATTCAATATTATATTATTAGTCAAATATTTTTGGATTGAGTTTATTAAGTGGGAGAATATTTTCATCGTTTCTGTTGTGTATACACAAATATACACTGCTAATGATATCGCACTGTGCGATGACCCTCAAAATATAGCTAATAGGTACACTTTTTGCAGCCGTTCCGCGATCCACCTCGACCTCCTTAACGATTGAGCGCCTCTTTCGCATATTACGTACATACAATAAATACATAATATACATATAACATGGTACGTCGGGTTATCATCGTTTGAATAACTAGCATATATTTTATACGCCCGCATTAAACATTTAAATTTAACTTGAAATAATTCTCTTTCGATATAGCGATTTGCATAAAAACGTATTGTGTTTGACGACCTTAAACATTATCTTTTTTGATATAAGTAATATAATATATCATTATTATATATACGCAGGCATTGTGTCTTATCTTTCCCTATACATAATATATATATTTATTATATTTAGATATTAGGTACGTATTATTTATTAATTATTATAATAATATATACTCGAACGTATGAGATAGCGTCCCTTGTACCTCATATATACCCACCTAGCTACCTATGCCTTACCCGTTCATTTATGCAGGTTGTTCGAATCGTTTATATCGTATATACAGTGGCGAGTTTCAATTTATAACGTTTTTAAAGAATAAAAACAAAGGCACTTAAAACTTGGGAACTATATTACTATACCATTATTATTTATTATTATTTTTTCTTTTTGTTCGTCGTAATGATGAACGAAAAAAATAATAATAATGAACGTTATATTATACAAATGGCGGACCACATAATATATATAATAATATAATAACCCTCTCTCCGTCATATATACACTTACCTCTGGATACGTATATATCATATGGTGTATTATATAGAATATAACTACATAAGTATATTAGGTATGTATCACCAATATACACACCCGTAATAAATTAACCAAAAAAACGCTCGATTTCGATATACCGGTTATATAGGCATTTATATTACTGTATCGACGTATATATGTATAATATAATATGCATATTATATATGTATATTTTAAGTAGCTTATTTTTTTATTTTATTATTTTTTATTCACACGGTATAAAATATCAAAAAAGCATTTTATCCCCGATCGTGGCAATAAATTTCATTAGCGGGAAACCTTCGTTGTCGTGGACATACATACACACACACACACACTCGTACGACCAGAAATATTCAGAGAATTAAAAAAAAATACTGCGTGTATATATTGTATATGGTGTGTAAGTGTGTGTGTGAGTGTGTATGAGTGTTTAGAGATCTAGATAATAAGGCTTTATTATATAGCATTAAAATATTACTCATTTTATACCGGTTCGAAATTGATAACTATTTTATTTACACACACATATACATAGACTATCGTGTACGTATAGGTGCGTATTATATATGTATAGATATATATTTATTATATATTATATGTATGTGTTTTAAACACACACATTTTTTTTAATTGGACTGTTATTCCAAGACCCATTCACAAGGCGCGCACGTTTATTATAATAATACGTACGTATGTATGTATATGTATATATTTATATATTACACGTATATAGCCGAGTTCGAAAACCAATAAATCTGTCTGGGGTTAATGGAAGAATGAAGAAAAAAAGATATTTATTTAAATTGTCTCCTTATAACAGCGCGCGGGTGACTTGGCTGTTAAGTTTTACATTGTGTGTGGTTACAAGTCTTGTGTATAATATATAATAATAATGATAATAATAATATATAAAAATCTCTTTTCCACACAACAGATATACGTCGCATAATACATAATTAGAGTAAGAAGGACACCAATCGAATAATATTATATGTATATACGTCAATTTATTATATATAGGTACACGTTACACGCATGATTGTGTGCGTATGTGTGTGCGAGAGCTCGTTCCAGTGTGTACTCACGTTACATATTATTATAAAGATCGAATATTATGCCTAATAATGTAGGTGCGTAACCTGCAGGTACGCATTATTGTCCAAAAAAAATCGCATCGATTTAAGCGTGGGCTGCAACAGCTCTGCGCGAGTGTGATATTTTTCATTTACTTAAAATGTATAATTAATTTATGCATAATATATAATATATATTTGCGTATTATATGCTAACTACATTTGTCTGAATGCTATTTGAATAATATTCAATATATTATTATCTATATTTATATATGTATACATGGTTTATGATATAACGTCATAAACCATTTTGCAAAAGTGACATTGAACATTTTTTTTTCGTAATAATATAATATTTTTAATAAAGTATTATTTCTGTGTTTTATATAGGTATAAGTATATTAATAATTTCCTTCTCAGGTAAACCAGTTTTTTATTATTATTATTACTATTATTATTATTATTATTATTATTATTATTATTATTCAAACCGCTTGTTGTTGTGAACAACTCTCACGGTTAATATATTATTATTATTATATCGTACAAATATTGAAGTAGGTATTCATATATAGTAGGTAAATACCTAATAATAATTATTATAATAAATCGCGACACATCCTGACGCGCGTTATCATCGTATCTCGTACAGGTGGTTATGTATATATACCATTAGACAACGACTAGTGATCATTATAAAATATATATGTATATGGTAAACCTACACACACACACACACACACACACACACACACACACACACACACATACATTAACCCAGCGACACAACACACGTCTATGATAAAATAATGTTATGAAATATGTATGTAAGAAATATAATTTTATATGTGTGTGTGTGTGTGTGTGTAAGATCCCCGCGTGATGCACCGACGAGGGTTGTATGCGAGGTTACGATAAATAGGGTCCCCCACGCACGGTTGAGTTTTTTTTTTTGTTTTTTCACAACTGTTCGACCGCTGGGGTAGTTAAACATTCGATTGTGCGCGTGTGTGCGTGTGGAGTTTAAGATAACACAACGACAACGTATAGATTGCGTCCAGATAATGTGACCGGATCAATGAGAGGATAGACACTATATACCTATATATTATATTATATGTATATACGTAAACACTTCCACCGCAGTTGTGGTACCTATACGGTTATACCTACCTGTAAATATGGTTATATTATATACATATTTTTTTTTATTGAGAAACGTTCCGCAGTTCCGAGAGTAATTTACGAGCAACCCTGTTGTACACGGCGTCGTCATATTATATTATATATAAATAATATACACACACACGACTATAAAATAAAAAAAAAAAAAACGACAAACAAACAAAAACTATATAAATTTTATATAATATACTTAAGCCTGCCCGTGTAAAATGTTAAAATGTTTGGCGCCAGACATATATGTACACGCGCACTATAATAATAATATGACGACGACGGCGACGATGATGCGCTCCGCAACCATTTGTCCCACCAAAAAACCGAAGATAAAAATATGTTTCTCGCGTTAAAGAATATTTTTATTGTTTTTAAGGTTTTTTTTATTATTTCATTTTATTTTTATTTAACGTCATTTTTATAGGCGAGGCAAACACCAACACTCGCGCGCACACACATATACACATACACACTAACATCACTTCCTGTTAAAGGCACGACGATAAATTATTTATACTAATTTGATGGGTTTCTAAATTATTGTTCCGTACGTCAACACACGCCCCGCGCTGCAACGCTCTGCGTCGCGTCAGTGCCGCTACAGACGGCGAATTCGATGTTAAATTAATACTTAACACGCATTATAATTGGGGCCAGGTTTTGTGTAAATTTGCATGTTTTACTTTTTTTAACCAATCAGTTTAAAAAGAAGCAATGCAAGGCAAACATTTTAATCTGAGTCTAATGAGTTGCGGATGAGTAAAATTTTATTTTGCATATTTCAGCGTTTTTCGGGAATTAAAATGCATAATAATATTATAGTGAAAAAATAAATTTAATATTCTGTTATACAACACAATAGTATTAACTGACTTAAGGTTTCTTTTAACTTATCGATTGTTTTTTAATTTATTTTTACCCATATTGTTATAAATCGTATCGGTCACCTCTTGGTTAATCATTGAATAATTGACTCACCTGTCCGCTATAATCATGATAAAGTTTGTTGTTGGTACCACAACGATAACGGAAAGCTATGTCGTAGTATGTAATTATTTCAGGCGTAGTGTGACGGTCTATAGTTTTTGTATGTTCGCGAGTGTTGGTCTGTACAATTGATTTTTTCATTCATGCTTTTATTGAGATGAGTGAAATACTGAATACTGAATAATTACTACAATGTCCATTGTAAAATAATGAGTAATAATTTACAGTAATACAATACAGTTCAATATATTTTATACTTACTAGTTACTACCTACCTAATACCTATAGTTTATAATTTAATTGTTTAATTTATTATTTAATGTTCAAAATATAATTTCTTAATACATTTTGATCATATATTTATAAACTTGTTTTAACTTAATTTGGATGAATATTTTATTTTGCATATATGTTTTTACTTTTTAGTGCATATCTTAATGATACGTTCTAGTAAATAATTCAGATCCCTAATTATATCTAATGCATATTTAATTAAAATCACTGCTGTTTTTTTTTATTTAATTCACCTACACACCTGTGCCCGAATTTTAATAATAATAATTAATAAACATATCTTCTTCGAAGAATTTTTTTCTTTGAACATTTTTTTGATGTAAAAACAGTTTCCGAAAGCAACGAATTTTTTGTGAACTTTGAGGCCCATGTTTGATTCTTACGGTATGGGATATCGACCTACCTTTCTCTTGGTGTTGTCGTGGCGTCGCGCGTCGTCCTCTTACAATAGTATTATGATGTATCGATATAATTTACTATGTATCATCACTGACCGCACACGAGTCGAAAGGACAACGGAGTGTGACGCGTCATATTTTATATAAAAAAAAACCTTCTTAATTTTATTAATCAACAAAAATACCTGTTATAACATAGTGTACGCCCGCGTTTCTATAAAAACTCGATATTTTTAATCAATGCTGGTATTGTCGAATATTATAATTATAATATAAAATACACGACGGATCATAATTTTTTTCTACGGTATCGCTGCAACACGTACTCGACAAATATCCGAAATGTGTTACTAAAAACCATTTTTAACCACGTTCGGCGTGTCAGCCACGGATCCAATCGATACGGAAAAGAACCATCGTAATGGATCGCTATAAAATATGTATACCTATACTTTCAGAACCAAAGCCGATTAGCACAATGAAACGATTTGATTTGATTTGATTTGATTAAAATCGTGTATTTTGTATAATGTTTTCCAAAGTATTTATAATATAGAGCAGCTTGCTATTCACAATTGCAAGTTGACTTTTCAGGTGGCTCCTGATAGAGGCTCAAAACTTTCGAGCAACCTCTCGGTCAACGAGCTTTTCTCGAGAAAATCTCAATATCTCAATACTATATAATAATTGTTATACACGGTTCGTGTTGTGGCGTTGTTTTCGGACGATCTTCTATCGTGACGACGTTATTACGATTCGAACGCGATGATTTGATTTTGTACAACTTAAATGGGTATTATATTCTATTATTTTATTGTACCCATCTATAACCTACCCACTATTTTATTACTTTATATACACACGCATATAGGCGTACCTATGGTTAATGATAATAATTATATAATATGTATTTTGCATGTACGCGACGAGTTCAACCGCATTATTATATCAAACGTACACAGCACAGCACATACACCCCTACCCCCACCCCGCAATGATACACGCTTCGTACGAGCGCGCGCGCGGTAAGTAAATGTGTCTCTCCCACGGTTGTAGTATAATAATTTTTTTCTTTTAATTCAAAGTTATCCTTTTGTTGTAATTATCTTTAGCTCGAATAAATACTCTATAGGTATATATGTTAGTGTGTGTATATATTATATTATAATATGTATGTACAGTGTACACACACACACACATATTTATACACTTCGAATAGCAACAACTATCAATAATTTATTATAATTGCCTTGAGAACCACTGTCGTTCAGGTCTAGACGATAAATCTATGTAGTATGGGCTCGTCTTGTTTTTATTATGTCCGCGCGCGCGTTTGCGCTGTCGCTTATGAGTGTGTGTGTGTGTGTGTGTGTAATGTATATATGATGTGCGTGCGTGCGTGCGTGTGTATATGTGACAAAGAGAGTTTCAGGTTTTTAATTAAGAGTGTACATAAAATAATGTCGCGCGTACATTTCTTTGATGGGTATTGTTGTATTTAGATAAAATAAGATGATAATGAAATACACGTAAGAGTGTGTGTGTATAATATAAATACGAGTTTAAATTATTAAAAAAGAAACAAGAACCAATAAATACAATTTTTTTAATACCGATTTAAAGTTATTAACTGATTGTTTTCAATAGATAAAATAGTCTCATTCGTCGTTTCCTTTTCGGTCGTTTTTTTTCTACCACAACAGCCGGCGGCGGGTTGCGAGTGGCAGTATAGGTACCTACGTATACGTTTTAGCCACGTACAATAACAATATTTTACACTATATATACGCTTATAATATATCATACCACAACATAGTGTCATGTGCACATCGCTTGTGGTATATTATCTGTTCAAAATGCACCGACGCCTACGTAGTAGTAGTTAGTGCACTAACTGTTTTGACGGTGTTGAGTAAGGTGTACGCGGATCAATAGACTTAGTGCTTTACACGTCTAGATAGATAGGTACAATGTTAAATTATAATATACAATGTATAAGCATAAATTCGATGGTGGTCGGTGATAGCTCAGGTTAGACGTGTCGGTGGTAAATATAGCTCTCATTGAGCCGGCCGTGGGAGGGGGGAGGTTGTCATACTTGAGAGTTAGGATTCATAATATTTGTTTGGATTTCATTTTTTTTTTCATTTTAGTAGGTATTGTTTTAATAATATGTCAAAAATATAATTCGTCAATTTTTTATCGTCATCATAGTATAGTGGCCATCGCGGCGACCGGTTTTCGCCGACAAGTACGCCTAGAGGCTGTAATATATATATGTCAGGTACATACCACAGATAACCCGCGTAGTACAGTGTATATATATATTATATTATATATGGTTATACAACAAAAATGTATCTCCCGACGGCAATGTCAACTTATTATATTACTAGGTGACGCGGGTTCCGGGTTTAACGTTTGGGCAGTTAATTGGGCTAAATAATAATTTTCCCACTTTTAAAACCCATCTAATTTGTTTTCTTTTAAAATGTATTGCTTCAGTCTTATCGTATACAAAAATATATTCAGTCGTTCCCCAATGTACATTAATATGAAACAATGATCAAAATCAAGATATGAATAAATATTATATTCTTTCAAAAAAAAACTATACGTTTGTCCGAACAGTTTGCTGCTTGCGTTTGTACTTACTTTTGAAAAAAATCTCCATATATTCTATAATATTTTAGGTAATAATATTACGTTTACCAGCTTAAGAAATGTTCTAAAGGTGTTTGAGCGGGAGCGTTTGTAGAATCATACACAAGTGAACAATACCGCATCTTCACCGTATCAAGTTTTCAAACTACACTATCGCTCGTTGTAAATATATATATATCTTTTCGAGATTTAAAATAAAACTCAACACAAAAACAGTTATATGTATACTACGTATAATATTCTACTTGAGAATAATTATAAGATTAACTGTGTGTCGTGCCATTATTAATTCTTACATACGACTATAGGTACTTTTAATTACATTATGCGTTCGATTTTATTGAACCACCCAGTAAAACATTGGCGATTGTGGGTGGGGAGGCACTGTAACGGGTAACACTGCAACTGCGACAAAAATTGCCTTTCGCGGTTTAATATTCAAATCGAGAGCGTGTTTCACGTTGCCGATTTTTCTATATTATAGAACACAGACGCGCGGCGTATCGATGTTGCAAATCGTGACTTAAAGATTAAAAATCGTGCGGAAAATATTGTGCTCGTCAATCTTTCGTCGTCGATATAATAATAATAATAATAATAATAATAATAATAATAATTATAATAATATAATATTGATAACGATAGTAATAATATATACGCGAATAGCGTGCACCGAGCCAGCTTGTCGTGTGAGTGTGTGTAGGAGAGGTGCCCCGCAGACGAACAACTCGCGCGCGCGTGTTCAAAACAATTTCGCACGTATCAATTTACCACGCGCTCACACACACACAAATACTATGTCAAACTTACACACTCGAAAACCGCGACGAGAGAGTGTTGTAACTCCGGACGATTACGTGTGTATTGCCGCGAAAAAACGGCACGATAATACATAGTATCTATCATTATACTTAGCCTATAGTATCTATCCGTATACCTAGCCTATAGTATCTATCCTAAACGTAGCCTATACCTAACGTTCGGTAATACTCATTTGACTTCGACAACGCGATTTTTTACATTTGTAATATTACGTACTCGGGTACTCAGGTGCATATATTTTTCATCTTTTTCGAAAAGTAAAACTGTAAAATGACTAATGACGCTTCGACGGATTCTATTGTATACCTATATGGTTATCGTTATGATATCTGCAGTCGGACCGTATAATATATCGGTCGTGAGTTAAAATCATTGGTATAATATACCAAAAACGCTGTTTACTGATCAATGGCATAAAATATGATCATTCCAACGACGACGACAAAGTCTGTGTCTGATAATGTAGTTTGCCCTGCAGAATCGTTTACGGTGTTTCGTCCCTGTTCAAATATCCAGAGTTGTATTTCGTGTACATCGACGACGAAATAATATTGTCGCATGGGACCACGCCGCAGGCGTTTGATGTAATATCATTGTGATATCGTTTTGACGTTGACGTTTCGTATGCATTTCCTTAGTGTATATTGATAGATTGACAGCCCGATATTAATGTCGGTTCGTGATTATTTATGGTCTTCCGAACAGTTTTTCATTTCTGCTCTGTTTTGATTTCGAGAAATTCGTATGGAAAGAAAAAAAAATTACGAAATTGGTCGTACGACTACAGCAGGTATACGTGTGTATAGGTATTACATTATATACGCATAGGCGCTGCACTCGAAATACAATACTCAAGTACCTATTATACATCGTACACCCTACTACATCATATGACATATATTATTATACTTATGATCCTCGTATTATTATCATTATTGTTATTATTATTATTATTAATATCATATTATTATTATATACACCGACATGGTTTCCATGCAAACAAATCAATCACAATAGTTTTCGGCCGGGGACATAATATTACCCACGATTGTTGTATAATATAATATTATAGTAAACATATGTATTATTATTATTATGTCCTCTCTGCATCACCCCCTTTCACTATCCCACTCACTCTCTCTGTCTCTCGCTCTCTTACATCTTCCATGCGTGTACACGCACAATGTAAACACATTATCGGGAGGATCGTTCGCGATTATTGAAAAAAAAAAAAAAAAATAAAAAAAAAAATACGCGTCTTTCTTTTATTATTAGACGGATGTCGTCCTCGTCATAGTCGTCGTCGTCGTCGTCGTCTCCTCTCCCCGAGCGGTTCGCAGACGTGACCCCAAGGGGACCATCGGATCGGGGCTGCAATGTCAACATTATTGCACACCAGTGTCAATAATGCGTGTACGGTCATCAAATCCGATGCCGCGTGACGTTTCTATTGAAATAAAAACTCTTCGCTCCCGTTATATACACGCACAAAAAGGACAGACGACAGTAGTTTTCAGCCCCTTGTTGTGTGCTCGCTGCGGACGTGTATGTTCGCGTATATGTGTGTATATTATATATATATAGAAAATACTTTTATTATACATATATATATATATATATAGTAAAAAAAGAGAAAAGAAAAAAAGAGATTTGAAATCGGAGACGGGGCGAGGACACGCCGGCTATTGATATTATATTATATTATTATTGTGTCGGCATGTTTTTCCGATTCGACAAATTTCTCGTGTATAAATGCTGCGCATTCCCCCCCTCCCCCCCACCCCCTGTTTCACCGCCACCGCTGTCCTTCTATCATCTGTCGTATCTTCGTCCCCTTATTATTATTATTATTATTATTGTGCAGTGTCGTCGTCGTCGCCGCTGCGACCAGTGTTTTCTGTGGTGAATTCTTTCGTACATTCTCGTTGTAAGTACGCTATTCCAAACGTTTTCTTCTCCGTATACTAAAAAAAAATTACTTATATTCTAATATTAATAAAACAAAAGTAATACCTATATAGCTTATATTATACATATATGTTATTACGGTGAGAAAAAAAATAGCTGGGTAGGTTTTTATACGGCCCGAGTAAATAACCTAATGACTTCTAAACTGTGAAAACGATGACAGAATGAATCGTATGTATAAGAAAAGATTAATGTTAATGAACTCCTCAATGTTATTACAAATGTCCTGATGCTAAATATAAACGAATAATTATCGAGTTAAAATTAAAAAACTCACATGTTTATACCTACGACTAGCATAGATCTTAGGTATAAGTGTTATATTGTATATAATATTAAAAATTAAAATGTTACTGTCGTATATTTTGTCTATAAAAAAGGGGGACAATATTAGTGTATAATGTTACTTAAATTAATATTACTATTATCATTGTATTTTCATATTAATTATATGTTTAGATTATTTAAAGTTTTTTATTTTTATACTGATTGGATAGTTAAACCTAAATTGAATGTGGTAATAATTCCTAAGCAACGGTTGATATTATTTATTATGTTCTTCTGATTTTGGACCTTGTGATTAGTTTTTGTACTGTAACATATAAAAGATTGTTTTTTTTATTACGATAATAGTAGATTTGTAGTTCTTGGACCGGGAGGGAGGGGCACTTGATAAAATCCTGTTTGCGCCGCTGATTTGCGACAGATATTTGGTCGCGGTCTGGTAAGTGTTTTCGCGAACAAAGTGCATTTTAATGTTGCACGCATGCGTGTTTATGTCGTACTTGAATAAAAATTGTAAATCATAAGCGCAATAATATCGGGTATAGTATACAGGTATATGTGGTAATTGGATCAAGGTGTATATAGCAACGCTATCGTTGCCCGTACGCGGTATATTATTACAGAAAATAAAGGGGGGAAAACCAACACACCATACAATTCTTCCGTCGCGACGTTATATTGCTTTACTGAGCTTCCGATTGGGGGTGGAAAATAAAATTATTTAATTAAAAAATGTACGTGCATGTATATGCGTTATAATAATGTGTGGACATATCAATATTTTGATGTATTGGGTTGCACCGTGTGACTGGTAAAAATAAGGCTTCACCGTCCACTATGGGTTGATAATTGATGGTACACATTATATATAAATATAATATATACATTATATGTGTATATTGTATACGTATAATAATGTATATTATGTTTACACACACACGCGAGCATATATTTATATATATATTTTTTATAAACGGGTCAACAAGAAATGCGATACTAATTTGAAAACAAAGAGGGGAAAATTTGGAAACCCTACGAGTGTATAACGTATATATACCGTATAATATGTAATAATAATTATTATTAAACATCGTATTTCTGTGTCGGAATATAATAATAATGATACATATAATACGTTATTATACCTAATATTGTTATTGTTATGTACATTTTCATGGTCGATACGACCCCTGATTCCGTCACGACGGTTACACAATATATTATGATAATATACGTTTCGTAAGCTGATGACGATTCGAGTGGTGGATGGGGATTGGGATGGTGAGGTGGCGATCGCCCTTGCGTAAAGTTTAGTTTAAAGTGTTTTGGCTTCACCAAGTATAGACTTTGTCTATTAAATGTAATAGACAATGGTTCATTTATCTTAATACGATTTGAGACCACGAGCGGAGGGAATGTATTAGATGATAATAATGTTTTGTTTTTTTGGTAACACGTTTTTATTTTCTTGTTGGTTTTCAACGAAAATCGTGAAGCGTATAAAAATAAAAACCTGTGAAGTAATGCAGTGCTTCGAGCAAACTATCTCGTCTCGTTTCGAACGAAATGATTTTAGGGTGAAAGAATCGTTTCCGAACGTTATATACGTACCTATGTATATACTATTTATATATATGTATAGAACGGATTCAAACGTTATACATTTTTTGCCCGTCATCGGTAGTTGGGTTTATATTATTGTGTTAGATTATTAATATTACAATATCGTCCACGACATTATTACAGTTTCGTGTTTGAGTTTAAACGGAACAAATCGTCCCCGCCACCGCCACCATCACAACCCCATCGACTGACGGATTCCGTTCCGTGCCCGTTCGACGACTTCACTCGCCCCGCAGGTCTGATGATAAACACATATTATTATTATTATTATTATTATACCACACAGCGATAACGGTTATGTACTATAATATAATATTATATTATCATTATAACACAAACGATGCATTCGTCGTGTACGCAGTTCATTTTATAACACAAAAACCAAAAACTGAAGTTTACCCTTCAACAAGTACGCACACACACGCACAAGTCATATACATTACTTTGTTTTGGTTATTTATAAACGCGCGTTGGGAGAGCGAGAGCAGGGTAACCCACACACACGTATATATATATATATGTATATGTATATTTGTAACTCTCCGCTGCAGTTCCACTACCCACCCCTCGCCCCGGAACGCCTGGAGAATTTCAATTTAACAAATATACAGAATACGCACACACGCGCATATACACATATATATGTATATTATTAATAATAACAGTAGTAAAAGCCACGCGCGCAGATGAAAGACGTCAATGTTAATGGTTAGCGGGACGTAAATGATGAGCTGGTAGGATTTCTGTCTATTTTTGGAAATATATTCCAAAAAGACGGAAACCCTGCAGCAGCAGTGAAATTGGGGGAGAAAAAAAACATTGAAATTAACAACACAAAACGAGAGGGTCGTCGTCGTCGTCGTCGTCGCCGGTGACTGTGACACTTACCGTCAAGTGGGTTCGTGTCAAATAGGCTAGGGAAAATAATAGCGCTCTCGGGCCGCCCCGTCGTTCTGCAGATTTTTCGTAGCACGTGCCGCAGCCACCGTTGCGTCGTAACTCGTAACTCGACGCGTATTTATTCATTTTTTTTTCTGTTTTCCGTTTCTTCACTCTCGTGTTAATAACTCATCAACGCAATATTAAAATTACATAGGTGAGGATAAAAAAATACTATGTTCAATGAACCCTTCAAGCACCAGAATCGTATCCCACTAAAAATATAATACTCGTGTTCAATGTGTAGACGTATTATAATATTGATCTAGACAATTCACATAATTTTGCCGTTCCCTCTTTACATAAGTACACTGTTCGCATAATATTTTGTGTTTACAATGACCAAAAGCCATGTCTGAGTTGAGAGTTGGTGTTCAATATTAAAACATAAAATATCAAAATAGAGATTTTTTCTAAATAATAAATGTAAAAAATAAGAATATATCATTAGGTAAAAGAAAAAAAACAATTGAAATCGTAAAAAATTAGAATGGCGACGTGGGTTTTGCGTTCGACAATCGACAGCCGGCGGGGTTGGCCGCTCTGGCTAATATCAAGTATGTATATATAGGGGAGGATAAGTACTATAGGAATAATCTTATTTTATAAGCACCCAACAACGATTGAATATTTTGTTCGCAGTAGTCGTAATTTACGCGATTTAACTATAGACAGCGTTGAGTGAGACGGTAATTCTATAGATCCCCAGAAGGGTGCTGCCCTTAACTCGAGGTGCACCTGTAACACCTGTACGCGGAATATCGTTTTCTCATAAGCCCATATGCCCATAATATATATATATGGGTACGACGCACACGTCCGAGTTTAATATATACATTTAATATATTATTATATAATGAGACACTGGGGAATAATAAATAGATATATAATATATATATGCACACTCACACTCAGTCGCGCGCGCGCGAACCGGTCTCCGCGAGAGACGGCCGCGTCTCTCCTGCTCTCGTCGGACACGAGTACTACGCGAGTATGTATATAAGAGGCACGTCCAACAGTGTTCTTATTTGGATATCTTTGGATCTTTTTACGGGCGCGCGCTCGAAAATGCACGACTCGACTACCTATACACGTATCCATAATAATATGTTACAGAAACAAAAGTCGACGGCACGAGGAGGTAATTTATACGTTTTCTATATCGCAAACGCCTATATATAATTTAAACGCGTTGCAGGGTTTTGAAATTGATAATGCTTAAAAATAAAATAAAAAAACTGCATGAGATGCGAGCACTGTTGCTGTAGAAGAATATATGGGATTTGTTTTTTTTTTTCAATCAGCGCGGTGGTTCGCCTCTCCTCGGAAAACCGTACAACAAAATAATAATAATACTACCTACGAAGATATCGCGTATAATAATATGGTCGCAGTTATATATATAACGTGTAGTACACCCCGCGTTTCTTCTGCACACGCGGATAGAGGCATCTCACAAATAATAATCTAATATTGTAATATACGATGTGACTATATGCGAGAGCGCGCGCTAACGTTATATTAGTTCGCGGGACGACGCCACGTATAATAATAATAATAATAATAATAATAATAATATATTGTACGAAATCTAATTTTACATGCGTTTTACTCTCAGCTCTTAATAATATGCGCTCGTGCTCGTGTACAATGAACATAACAATATATATGTATATTCTTTTAAAATATTTCTCTTTCCGGCACGAGGCAGATGTCAACTATGATATAATACAAACACACAACGGGTTCCAGATTTACAGGAATTCGTTCGTCCAATATATACGTCTATACCACACACTATACGGCAGCTATCATCTCCCCCGCGACCGACTGCCGAGTGTTAAGGCAAAGCTGCAGTGCGGCGGCTTACATCTCGTGGCGCGCGCGTATACGATTCAACCCTAATATCGCTGCCGCGGATCGTACGGTCTATATATATATGTATATGTGCGTGTACGTCGTATATAAATCTCCCCACGATTTCGAGTCTTATAAATATGTCAAAATCTGCTGAATGTTTCCTGAAATATAAACCAAAAGAGGAGAAAATATATATTTTACGGTTTACAGTTTTTTTTTTTTTTTTCCCCCATTCGGATGTTTTTTTCTTCTCTTCTTTCCGTTGTGCGCGACTTTTTTTCTATCTTCCTTTCCGCCTCCATGAAATATATTATACATTTATATATATATATATATATATATATATACTATTAAAGATAATAAGGGATAGGGGTGCGCGGTATGGAAATACAAAACCATCGTACGCCGAACCGCGTGTTTAACTCTGTGTGCGTTCAGCCGTCGTATTGAGAGGCAGACGACGGACGCGGACAGAGTCGAGTCGACAGAAGTGTTTATCGCATTTGATCGTCATCAGAGATTATTAAAAATAAAAACAAAATATAAATTTACTACGCGCGAGTATCACTGTATGGGTACCTATAAAGAGTTCTCACAGGTCGGGAGGCTTCTATACTATATACACGCGCAGTCCGGTTTCCACTCCCCCCACGCAATGGTCCGTGGGTCGTTTAATAACCGCGGCGGCGTTTAAGTGAAGTAGTAAAAAAATAAAAAAATCGACAGTCGATAGGTACTTCCCGCGCGAAGGGTTTGTTTGTAGTGTGTGTGTGTGTCGTCGTCGTCGTCGTCGATTTATAACTTCCCCGCCAGGCGACGACGGGTGTTATTATTGCATTCATCCATCCATCACGCGTTCGAGCCGTAGTGTCCCGCCGCCGAAAGGTTTTCAATTCGTTCGAAAAACCGTGCATAACAAATCAAGTCGTCGAGTGTAAAATATGCGGGGCCGGCAACCATAGACGAAAAAACCAAAACGAAATAATATATATACGTATATTCGTGCGTGGCGTCGGGGGATATAATATATAAGAAATGGAATAATAATAATGGTAAAAAATATAAAACGGGGTTAGCGCTCCCACCCCGGCGGCGTGTAGGAAGAATTATTCGTGAGGTTAAACTCTTGCGTATCGGTTATTATTATTATAGATGTACCTGTTGTTATTATTATTATACACATTGCTCGCGGAGACGACCCGAACACCGGCTGTTATATATATGATCATAAAATAATATGCCTAACCGACCGATAGCTTCGTCGGTGTTAGTCATATTTATTGACGCATGGCTGGCCATCATCCGTCGCCGGTCGTCGTTTTTGTGCGTGTGTTGTGCGCGACGTCGACGAGAGACAGTGACTGACAAACTAGATCCTTCCGCGGGGGCGGGGGCGGCTGCGGCGGCATATCTATTCATCCGAGACGCGGACGCTTTATGCTTTAATTCGAATACTTCCGGTCCGCGAGCGCACCGCCGCCGCCGCCGCCGTACAACACCTCTGTAGATAATATAATATTATGTACATCACTCCTTATTTTCACAGACACACACCAAAACGCGCGATATACTATTTCCTAACCCGCTGCAGAGGTATTGTTTTTTTTTTTTTTTTTTGACGTTATATATTCTTCTTCTGCTTATTATTATTATTTTTATAATAAATACAAAAAAAAAAACAACACAAAACTGTGACCGTAACCGAACGACAACGACGGCGGTAATTAATACGGGTATTTGTCCGCAGCACTCGGTTTCGCGTGGTAAGTGGGGAGATACCTGGTATTACACGCTCACACACCTGTGTTACATTGTAATATTAAAGGCGTAGATCGTCGCAGAATCCAATTAACAGAAAACGATTGTGGAAAGTCCTATCGCGTGGAGGTACGCTGTATAATATTGTGCTCCATAATATTATATTATCATGATGTATACAGACACAACGCACTTACCTTATGCATACATTATTATTGTTCGTTATAATATTACACGCGTTTATCGTACAACTGCAGTACATAATATTATGGACCTCACGATTCTCGTTTGAAATACATACCAATAATATGTCTACCTACGACACAAGCGTGCGCTCGGGTCAGCAATTTTTAATTTTTGTGCCCCCGTCATATTTTATACTCGACGCCCCCTTATATCACACTTTTTTCGTCCGCGGGCCAGAGATATTCAACGTTTCCTGGACATTAAAACTTTACGCCAATATTGAAACCATTAAAAATTAACAGCATTAAAAAAAAATTTTAATTATTTAATTAACCAAAAAAAAAATTCACTTGGTGTCCAATTTATTTAGCAATTACTTTCTTGAATATTTATAACTGCAATTGGTTTCATTTTTGTATTTGTGTGTTACTCTTGAGTACCAATACGTTTCTTGAAATAATTTTACCTAAATATTTGAACACTCTTATGGCGTGCAATTGCCGAATATGTCGACCGAATTAAACTTTGAAATCAATACACTCGGATACCATGTCTCTGAGAGTTTCTTTTTAAAAATGAATTGTCGTAACTTCATACCCGTACTAAGATATACTGATATATCGTCGTAAAGTTCTGGAATTCTATGTATCTGTACCTATATATAGATTATTATAGACGTATACACTACTAGTGACACGAGTAATGATGGGAACGTACCTATATACATTATATATATTATAAATTTATAACCATTATGGAGCATATAGATCACGAAGATTATCGTTGGTAGTATAGGTATGCTGTACGTGTATAATATGCAGTACGGTTTTTTAAAATTTTTTTCGAGGGTTCTTGTCGTGTGTGTATATATATGATGTATATCGATGAAAATTTTTCTCGGAATAAAAAACTCAAACGATCATTCGAAAAATGCGATTAAAAAACAAAATTAATAGATTTTAGTCTTTGGTGGTATGACGCGAACCAGTTTTTTCATTGTCATGTCATGTTACTGCCGCGACTCGGTTGACAACGATGGCAAATATGCTTCTTCGAAAAATGTATACGTCAAATTACTACTTCAGTATAGGTATAGGACGTACCTACTCCTGGAACTCGTCGTCGTTACAGGAAACGTCTCATTATTTGACGTCGACCAACGTCGATTGACATTCCTGCGGTATTAATAAATTAGTTTTTTATTTTATACTATTTTTTTTTTTTTTTTTACTATTTCTGTTTTGAAGAACTGCCTACTTATTTTATGCGAAATATGAACTCAGTATAACTGCTGCAGCAAGCCGCGACTGAGAGAGAGGAGGCTTGGCCGCCGCCGCTGCTGCACCACCACTATTATTATATTATACGGACACCAACTACTATACCAAACGACCGTTTTAATAGCTATCTATCTCTCTCTCGCCGATAGTGCGAGCGCCGTTTTTTTTTCCATTATTATTTCTCTACTCGGATTTACGATTAGCACTTATATACAGAGTACTTACAATAAAATTAACGAGGAATGATCGGTGTGGACGGCGGTGACCATCGCGTATAATAATATATAAGTATATAACATAGCCACATAGGTACAATTATATAGTAGTCAATAATAATATTATGATGATACGCTCGCCGTAACGATAATAACTACGACAGTCGTTCGTAACAATTACAAATTGTGCGTTTTAATTGAGTGGAAGAAACAAAAAGAAAACAAACAGGCTTCATTTAGGTTGCGATTTTAATTATATTTTCACTGATGAGTTTAATATTATTATTGTTTTGTGTGACGACTGACGACGGATGAACGGCGTCCGCCGGGCGGCTAGTGTGCGCCCGGCCAGACCTATGCGATAAAAAATTAAGGAATATTAATTAACTATAAAAACGTTTCACGTCAAAAAACCGACGGTGGGCTGCCTGCAATATATTCGATTTCAATGGTAGAATGTCGGAAGAAAAAAAACCTGACGGCATTTTCTTCGTGATTTCGGATTATTTTTAACGTAGAATAATAATATTATATAATATGAAATAAGGTTTTTTTTTTAATACTAATAAGTCTTTCACTCGCATGGTGTTATGCAATAAAGATGCAACATTATAATTTATTGACATAATATTATCACATTATTTGTTGTATCGCAAGGTAAATTAGCTGCCCCATTTTACATTTTTACTCGTACCATCATATTGGCCTGCCTTAGTTGTAGCACCAGTACAGCCAAAATTCTGGTTATTTATTCAATAAAATTAAGGTAGATCATTTTAAAATTAAATTTTTTTTGTGTGCATGGTCCATATCAATACAAAAAAGTAGCATACCACTCATAACAGTTTTATATCAAATTGAAAAGATGAAGAAGTTTATGAGCAGAATTAATGATTATTATAATGGTATTGACCTGTATAAGCTTTTAGTATATTTATTTCGTATCCAATGTAGAAACCACAATGAAGCATCTGCTGTCCCTGTCCCTATACCAACCGTTACTTCTTTGGTTCTGTAGGTTTTGTTCTCCTAAAAATTTGGCACCCTGTTTTAAAACTTACATGGCAAATGCATATTATAATAATTATTCTATTTTTTACTAGCCCGTTGACGGATCTGCGTATATTATAATCGTATAACAATATAATAATGTTAAACGAGCCCGTAAAATAATTATTGTTATTGTTTACCGTCGGAATACAACACTGCTCGACTTACGGCCGATAAGACGAGTGACTTTGGAGGGAACGACACGGATAATTACGTTGTTTGACATCATAACGGTGGCGGACGGGTAGGCAGACAGGGTAATCCCATTAAAAGTAATCCGTCGTAGGGTTTCTGTGTTTTCAAAGTTTTATCTACCGTGGAAACGACGCGCGCGCTCGGAGCAGTTTTCGTGTATACATGTTGCCTAAATTAGCAACGATGATTGTATTGTACACGACGGGATATTTTAAGCGTTATTTATCTCGTCCATATATTCTACAGTAGTTCGCTCTCTCAGCAGTGAGAACGAAAAAAGGAACGAAGAAGAAGAGGCAAAAAAAAAAAAAACTAACGAAGGTTACTGTAATATAGTACAATGCGCTCGCTCGCTTATGTATATATGTGCGTGCATTAAATATATATATTTATTATATATGTACGTATATACATATAAGTATATATATATATTATATATACGTATATACATATAAGTCGTGTACAAATTTAATCATTGTGACATTATACAATTAATGCGCGTGCGAGATTGGTATTAATGACGTCTAGACTTTTACGGAAATTAAACGCGAGTCGAGCAGTGTTTAAATCATACAAAAGTTTTTATTTTTTTTAATTAACCACACGTTTTTTATCTTCTCCTCTTTTCTCCTTTAGCTACACGCGACGGGCTCTACGGTATACCTACTATCTTGTATTGTCGTGCGTGGTTCGTTTGCAGTTTTTTTTATTTTTAAACGTATATTTTGTTCGTCACACACGTTGCGATTGTCATCAAAAGACTCCCCTAAATCTGCGAGCTTATACCGTTGGCACGGTCACCAAATAAAACGAAAATCAACCCCAAGCCGTTCCAACATAGGTACGTGTCCGATCATTATAACGTGCGTACAGATGCAGATCGAGGTGGCCTATACTAATTATATATGTGGTCTGCACAGTCACGTCCGTTTAGATTAGTTTTAGTGACATCAAAGTCCCATCATGCACAATGAAATTAGAAAACGACCTATTAATAAAAACGCGTTGGATCGCATATCCCGCGGCCACAACGATTGCGATATTAATTGTTGGTGTTTCATTTTGTTTCGCAGGTGCGACATCGATGACTTCAGACGATGAAGATGATGAAGAGAACGGGCCGATGCACGGTGAAAAGTTGCCTAGAAAGTTGTCAAATACGTGCAGACAGTGTGCCATGGGATTTCTGAGTTTTTCCGAGCTGTCGGAACACAACAAGACGTGTGTGCTTCGGACCGGCGCCGCCAACAACGCAGCCACTTCCGACGATTTCGATCATCGGAACGATCACGACGACACAGACGATGTCGAAGACGATGAAGAACCAGACGATGACGAGGACGTTGTAGACGACTTGGACGACTTAGACGAGATAGACGACTATCACCGTCACGGACACCATTACAACGCGGCCGGTTTGCAGGCAATGGCTGTAACCGATTTAAGGAGTGGCTGTCACAATAACAACATAAACAACAACAATAATAACAACAACAACAATAACAACAATAAGGCGCACGAAGAGCAGAGGAGACAGCGGCAGGACGCCGAGAACAACAACCGCCGTTACGGTGGCGGTCTGCCAGACTCCGTCGTCATCGCCAGCGACGACCTCGTGGCTGCCAGGATGGCCATAGACGAGGGTGTGTCCGCACTAGCGTCGACTGGTTTTCCGTTTGCCGCTTACCAAGCGGCCGTAAATGCGGCTGCCGCCGCGGCTGACGTGCCAGCGCTCCAGCAGCAGCAGCAACAACAAGCGGCAGCTGGTCATCACGTGACACTCGAAGCGCTGCAACACACCAAAGTGGCCGTTGCGCAGTTCGCGGCCACCGCAATGGCTGTAAATAACGGTGCTGTCAGCAACCAAAACGTGCTACAAGACTTAGCCATCGTCAATTCGTCACTGTTCACGTTGCAACATCAGCAGATGATGCAGCTGAGCCTCATCCAACAGCTCCGTCAACAGTTGCAAATAAGCCGTCGGTCTGGCGGTGGTACCGGTAGTATCGATGGAACCTTGTCTGTGTCGCCGCCACTACTCAGCGACGGCAATGACGACAACGCCGTGGTCATGCCGTCACCCATGTCAATATTGGCCATGTCGCGGAGTGGCGCCGAAATGTTGCATCAGATTGTTCAACATCACAATCAGGCCGGAGGATCCCCGCCGCTGCCCTCACTGCCACCACTGCCGCCGCAGCAGTTGCTACCGGCAGTCACGCCGCTTTCAATTCCGGTACCGGTACCAATGTCTATGTCCACGCAACAGTCCACCGGCGACTGTACCACGCAAACGCCACTGCTTCAGCTCAGCCGATCTCCGTCGCCGTCTACCTCACGCTCTCCGACGCCTCCACCGCCATCCATCATGGCCATAATGGTGCCCGAACTGCAACGCCCCGCTCCGTCGCCAATGCAAGCTTTGCAAGCATCCGTGTTACCGGTACAAACCCCACCGCCGCAGCAGCAGCTGCCGCTCCAACCAACCGCCGTCCAGCCCGTGGCGTTGGCGCCGGCCGAGAGTGCACCTCAGCCACCACCTCCGGCCACGCTTCAGTCACAGCCTCAGCCGTCTACATCATCGTCGACATCGTTTTCGCTGACGCCGTACACTTCTTCGCCAATCGTCACGCATCATCATTCCATCCCGTCGTGTTCCGTTTCGTCCGCGTTCGCATCGTCCATCATAACCAACTTGGACCCACCGCCGTCGCCCAGTGAACCCAACACGCTGGTAATGTTGCAACGCCGTGCCCAAGAAGTTCTGGACAAGGCCAGCCAAGGCATGATGGCCAACAATCTCGCGGACGAGCTATCCTTCCGAAAGTGCTCTGGTAGCGGTGGAAAGGGCAGCTCACTGTCGCCGTACGACGGTAAATCCGCCGGTGGCAGTGGCGGAAGCCGAGGTGACAACTTTTACAAGCACAGATGCCGTTACTGTGGCAAGGTGTTTGGTAGCGACTCGGCCCTTCAGATACACATAAGATCGCACACGGGCGAACGTCCGTTCAAGTGCAACGTTTGCGGCAGTCGGTTTACCACTAAAGGCAACCTAAAAGTCCATTTTCAGAGACACACGTCGAAATTTCCCAACGTCAAAATGAATCCGTTGCCGGTTCCTGAACACTTAGACAGAGACTTTCCGGCGCTGATGCCACCGCACTTGAACCAGAGTCCACACCATCAGAACGGATGCAACTCACAAATGCCACCCAGCTCCACTGGTGCCGTCACTCCACGGTCTCCGTTGTCCCATCAGTTTTCCGCGGCCTCGTCCGCGGCGTCTTTTCCAACGGCTCTGTCCAATCTATTCCGACCTAGTGGCAGCCACCACGGTCAGCAACAACACCATCAATCGTCATCGACAGACATAGCACTTCCATCGAATATTCAAATGCCGTCACAGCAGCAACAGCAGCCTGCCGAACAGTTATTAATGACAAACCATCATCAACAACATCATCACCAACAACAACAACAACAGCAACACAATATCCACCAGCACCATCACAAGCAGCAACAGCAACATCACCTGCCGAATAATCACCCATCATCGCTACAACTGTTTCAGTTCAAACGCGAACAAGAGCAACCCGAGAACTTGAGCAAACCTGCTAACGCTGGCTGCTCCTCTCACGAATCATCTATTCCGTCTCCTCCGCCTCTCTCCGATTCCAGTATGACGCGCAACAACAAAGACGATCCTACATCCTCCGAGTACATCGACGATATGGCCGTGGACATCGACTCAGCTGACGTGGATGAACGTCAAAACGACATTGATGCTAACACTGACGACTTTAGCGTGGACACTAAGTACAGTGGTGAAGAAGAACGGACCAACAGTCCTACTATGAATGAAGGATTACAAGACCAACCTGAAAACCTTTCCAACAAAAGTAAATAGTTCATAATATAATAATTAATAGGTAGTTAAATGTAGTTAATACTTTACGTTAAACTTATAATTGCACGTTATATTGTATTTTGTTAGAATTTATTAACATTTCCATCGACCATGTTAAAATATGTGTATAACTAACGTAACACTACGGGCGTAACTATTACTAACTATGTATTATGATTTATGAACACCGTTTTGTGACTACGATAATATGATAAGCTTACCAGGAGTAACCACTAACAATTTTATTGTTTAGACTGTTATTTTTACTGTATTTAGGTTCATTGATTTTCGTTAGTTTGAATAAAATGACACAGCCGTTGCACAGAACTCATATTTATTTGAAAATTAATTAATTAATTTGAAAATTATTCGCCCCGAGGGGGCACTGGCTTAGATAACACAAAACTTTTTTAAAATAATTTTACTAACAATTATTATATCAATAGAGATCTTTGTCAATTCAGAAGGTACATTATTGGTGCACTGATAAATGTTCGTAAGCCTACTACGATTGTTTACTACTTCGTCCAATGTTCCCACCCGGCCAGCCCAGCCGAATAACTGCAACCCTTAATACTAATTAGTTTGATTACAACCTTTGAAACCAACTGTTTGAGCATACTATCACGAAAATCTACCGATCATCAACAAATAAATCGGATCCCTTTTAACATCGTAACCTTTTGATTTCAGGTGGCAGAGCAATGATGGCTAGCCCACCACTAATCACTTCGGACGAGTCCTTTTCTCCCAGGCCGACGTCATCGTCTTCGCGGCACCACGGTTCCCAGGCTGGATCGCCCGTATCGATGTCTTTCCACAACAGTAGATACTCGCCACCTTGCGCCCTGGACCTGACGCCCAAACAGTCGGCATTGACCACCACCGCCAATCACATCATGTCTACGTATCTGCCACCTGCGTTCGCCGGGCTCATGGCAGGATCTGCTACTTCCGCAGCCGGACTTCCGGGCCACGGACCGTCATTCGGACCATCCGGTAAGTGCTACTGATCGTTTATTTGTAGAACAATTTTAAAAAAAAGTCCAAGACATCCGTTTCGTCCGCGACGCTATTATTGTTTTGGCGTTGGCTTATATTTTAAAACACCGCCGTGCACATCACGTGCCATTGTGTGTTGCCGTTGCGCTCAGTTATGAATAGACACTCTCGATCGTACACATTTTTTCTAAATTCAATTTAATTCGTGTAAAATAACTATTCTTTTCGTCCCGGAGAATAAATTGCACGCACTTTTTGGCATCGTGTCAAGCACGTTCGGATGAAAAACGCGTCGCATACATCACGCCTGAATTCCTTATGTTATATTATCATCGCATTATTGTCTGGTAAAATGCATTGACATTTAAAACGTTGAAATGTTCATCGCGTCATTAAGTTTTATATTTAGATGCATTCTGTCACTTTGTTGACTAAATCAATAGAATCTCGAGCATTTCTTTTTCGCCGACTACCGCCTGAGACAAGCTTTCAGAACCATGTGCGCATAATAATAATAAATAACGATGATCATAAAAAAAATAATAATTTTAAAACGTTGTACACTCTGTATCTGATCTACTACTGAATTTCGTAATATTTACAATATTAGCCACTATAATAAAACCATCAATCAAAATAATAAGGTACCTATTAGTAAACATCGTTCTAATATAATAATGCGCTGCGTATAATTATAATAATAAATATTTGTCTTCCCTCGTTGGCAAATGGCGTATGATCGCGGCACGTGTACGGAAGTGGGGGCACAAAATTCTTATTATTATCATCATAATCATGACACATTTATAATATACAATCAAGAAGGTAGTTTGAAAAAAAAAACCTTTATATTATTACACCTAACCTAATATGTTATTAAACGGTATAATTAGTATCATAACAGATGTGTTAAGATTTGGTGTAAACAGTAGGTACGCGTAGTATTAAAAGTAGTAGTAGTAGTATAATAGTAGTATTGGACGTGTATAAATAAAAATATTATACCACCAACAATAATAAACTGTATATTATTATTCATGATAACGAGTTAAAGTTTTTATAGTACTCGGTGACGAGATGAGATGCCTATTATACACTTCTCTCCTGTGGGCCGATACATTTCAATTTATTTTATTTTCGTAAACGCGAATGGTAGGTATTCCGAGATTTCGTTGGAAAACCATTTTTTTTTTGTTTCTAATTGTATTTTTTTTTTTTTTTGACTCGATTAATATCCATTTCACGGTACACTCGATACACACGCCGCATAATATTTTATCGATGATAATAACATGATGGAAATTATTCTCAACGCACCCAACTGATAAATCGTAGTATCATTCCTTTGTTTCGTTCGTTCTTCCATCGGACTTTGTATTTTATCGTTTTTGTGGAGAATCGAAGTAATTATAAACGCCGTTGCCATTATTTATCGTGCTATTATCGTATATAAGCACCGACCACATGTGCGTCACATGTCTTTTTTTAAAACGCCGTAATATAATGTTACTATTATTTTCATTATGCCTTTACACGCCGAATGATGTATTATCGGTATTTACATATACATATTTTTTTGTTTTTAATTAAAAACATAAATTATAATTATTTTGCTTGCCGACGCCCGGGAGAATTTTGTTCGCCCGCTATTATTTTAAAATCGTTGCTGTCGGTTATAAATTAACGTGGATTTACATGTTTAGGACTCTATATAGCCATTAATAATGAACGGTAAAATTTAGTGTCAATAAAAAACAAACATTGTAGCAATTTTTATTTCAGAACATCTTAAGAATTTTATGAGATTATTGTATACATAATATTCGAATTTGCGTCGGCAGAACTGTATGATGTTAGATAATATTATTATTCATTTTACACTCGCGCAGTCTCGTTGAATACATCTGTTGATAAAATTTTAACTTTTAACCTGTCGCGAATGGTTTTACGATAGTATTATAATATTATTATTGTTTTAATATAATATTGATCGTGCAATACCTCAAAAGATCTCAAAATAAATAAACAATACTTGAGCGATGGGCATTAATTAATCAATAAACATACATTACTGCATTACGCCACTAAACGTTTAAGTGCGTTCTGAAGTTAAGTTTTGTAATTACCGATAATTCGATCGTTTGATCAAAATATAACCCAGAAAATAAATGGTCTTCGAGATCTATATAATTATTAATAAAATATTCCTAGTAATCAAATTCCGAAATATGCGGAGCTTTGCCCGGGAATCCATGAATATAAATAATAATAAAATAATACATATTTCACCTCAAGTCAAAGATTGTTGAACAGTAATTTATTATTATTCGGTGGGAAATACCTAATAACATTATGTCGCCGACTTCTACCGAATTAATGAATCTCATAATATATTATTGCAATTTATAGTGTATTTAATTATAATATATGTCAATAATATAAAACTGGTCTCTTTTTTCGATTTTTTTTCCATTCTTCGGTTTTTACATTTTAACATTATAATAAATTAATAAATAATAAACAATTTAATTAAAATACGAAGAAGGTATTCTGCGAATATATATATATAATACATGTATAATAGGTTTAGCCACTCTGTATAATATATAACGAACAAAAATGTGATTCACCGATTTCATTTCAAATAATTATTTTATTCGCTTAAACATTTTATTTTAATCTCTTATAATATAATATATTATAATATATTAATTGTTTCAACCGTATATTATTAAAAAAAAAATGTATCTGCGATGAGATTTCAAAAGCAGTGTAGGTTTAGTAGGTGCCTATATATTATAATAATAATATATGCATTCGGTTTGCTCACCTTGGCGTTTAAAAGCTGGCGAGTTATATTTTTAAATCGTAGATCAATATGATAAATCATACTTATTAGTACTCGAAAACCATTCTGCTGAGGCGCAAATCGGTTTATCCAAAACGGACAAGATTTTGTCGAGAACGGGTTTTTCTGTTTTTCTATACACGTTCCGCCGTTTATTCGCAGTCAGTCGAATGCGTTCGGTAATTTACTGGGAGATTTCCCGAAAATGACGTCCGTAAAGTACCATCTGTGTTCAATTTGGTTGATTTAGTAGAATACGTGAAAAATTTGAAACTTTTATTGCCCCCAAAAAGTGTTAACCGAAAGAAAAATAGAGTACACTTCATTGTAAAACCGCCCCCTCGCTCTGCACGAGATCTAAAATGGTATATAAAATATAAATAAACGAATGTCGTGACTTGTGAGACGCGGGTTATTTTTATACTGAAAACGAGATGAAACGAATATTTGAAACATTTGCTTGCACATAGAACAGTATAATATATTTTAGAAAAATCACATTTCAGGAAAAAAAAATCTAGAACATTATATTATATCGTGCCTCGGTAACGTGAAAAAAAAATGTTGTTTGTATTATTATATGAATATATGTATGGTTTTATGTCCCATCAAAAGATGCGAACTCGCGATATCATCTGGCAGGAAAGTACCTAATAATAATAATAATAATAATTATTATTATTATTAATATTTTGATTTGTGTCCTCCTCCCGTCCGTCACATGCTGCAGCGTGCTTATCCGGCGCACGTCTTCGCTATCGTCGGGGGGCTTGTTGGACCGGGTGCGCAGATATTATTATTATTTTTAATATTTGTGTGACGGGGTTGTTATTACCTACTATCCCATGTGCGCGACAAAAATTATGCAAAATAATTATTTCCGATGTGTATGTTTTAGCTGCTCGAGGAAACACCACGTGCAACATCTGTTTCAAAACGTTCGCGTGCCACTCTGCTCTCGAGATCCACTACAGGAGCCATACCAAGGAGCGGCCGTTCAAATGTACCGTGTGTGACCGAGGATTCTCGACAAAGGTACGATCGACACTAAATCATATCATTCATTGATAACGTATAATAACTCATATACACTCTTAAATGTTGAAAAACCAACCCGTTAGCCCCAGGACCAGATTCGATCAATTCATAGGTGACACTATATTATTCAGCACTATAAATGGGGCCCAAATTGTACAAACGTTTTTATAGAAAAAACGTTTTGGCTGTAAAATGTGAAAAATACGAAATTAACCAAATTTTAAACAGCATAAATGCTTAATATATGGTTTTAAGTCGTATAAGCTTTGTTAGTGCCTAATGTGGTGCCTAATGGTTAATCAGGTCCCGCATGTTTGCATATACAATTGTATAATGGCTGCAATAATAAGATACACTTGAGGTTATATTAACATGTACCTAGTAATAATTATTAATAATTAATTAGGTATATCCGACATAAATATAAACTATACTCAATTATGTTGCGCTTAAAAAAAATGTCCATACCCCCTTGTGCCCCAGTTCCCCGTCCCATCCAGTCATCCAGAGCACTTCCACTATCCGGCCGAAATCAACAGTTCGCCGCAGAATTGAACGAAAAAATACTCGATCGGTGCTAAATTGTATTGTGTTCTTTGAAAAATCGATCAAAGCCTTAGAATATGAGGTTGTTCATTGCTTGGAAAGTATTGTTCACGTGCAGACAATGCTTGTAAAAATATCGTTTTCCTGTTCGTGTTTAATACCATATTATATTCCAGCAAAGACTGGAACCGTTTAATTTTTTCGTTCCGACAAACGAACATTTTTCGTAATTTGACAGTTATTTGCATCTTCTCATTCGAAAAAAACCTACTATCTTTTTCATACTGACAGCCAAAATGACAGTAAAATCTATTGTTTATAATATGAGATACCAAACAAGTATATACAATACAATTACCTACTTGGTTATTATTTCAAAATTAAAATCAGTACCATTTCTATTTTTAATATCTTGAGGTTGACATATTGTTCTTTGACTCGTCGTATAAGAATAATTGTATATAGAATAACACAACAAATTTTAATATTCCATGGTCGATATATTTTATTGGGTTTTGATCAACCGTTCTGGCACCACGACGATGGATAATAATAATAATATTACGCTTGTTGGTCGGCATCTCGATACACCCAAGTGGTGGTAGTATAGGTATACGCTTCGCTGCTGTGACAGGTAACATTGTTGTGGATTCGAGAGAGCCGCTCTCGCGCTATTTTCTCATTTTCCCCGTTTGGCTGGAGGTTGAATAATGGATTAATTCCGCGATCCGTCTTAACAAATAGTGGGAAAAAAACCTGTTGCTTTTACGGGCACAAGAACGATATTGATCTAAATACAAATATAATAAAAACAAACAAAAAATAAAAATAAAAATTCTATACACTTTTACTTTTACCTACCTACCTATAACTATATAATATAATGGAATATAAATACGCGCGTTCCAACGTCAACAGTATTGTGTGCGGTGGTTAATTTATTTAACTGGGACGTTAATATTTTATACATATCATAATGCGATTTTTATTTTGACATTTACGTTTGTCGGTGTCCATCCGAAAACGAGTAGAATATAATATTTTGAAACGATTTTATTTTTTGTCCCACTGTTGAGTGTTCAATTCCGGCGTGTTGTTTATATAACAAAATATATATTATAATATTTAACATTCAGTTACATACGGGTACAACATAATATTATAATATGTTGGTGATTTAATTAAATTGTTTTAAAACAGTCTGAATAACACAATCTACTCAACTCGAATCAGGCATTATAGCCATCATCCAAACAATATAATATAATGAACTAATTAACAATTATAAAAAATATATTAATATTTGTTACACATTATTTTTCTATAATAATACGTGCAACTGCATATCACCGCTTTGCGGAATAGTCGCCAGATGTGATCCTTTATGGACATTTCAACATTATTTAAATTTCTCTTGGCGGTTTTCATCGCGATTTTTTTTTTTTATAATGCATTTCTATTTATATTGTATTTTTCGAATTGTTCTCTAACGCGCACAAATAATTTAACCGTACAATACAAAACCTTATTATTACTTGTTTAAAAATAAATACATCGACGAACCGGAAAAAAGATTTGCTACTCGTATTTGAAAATGAATAATAGTCTCTTTAAATATTCAAATATCAAATGTGGATAAAAAAAAAAAACAGCAAAAACAATAGTCCACCGCTACCTGTTATCTAATCGGTACAAACGATTCCTTTTATTTGACGACATCGCACATAAATTTAAACGAAATGCGAATCATCATATTTCATTGTTTCAATATGCTATTTTTAATATCTTTTCTTTTAATCCCATATTACATAATTCCATAGTATAATTGTATTTTATTTCCAAACTAATTACGCAATCGTTACTAAAAAATGAACATTATGTTTTATTTTACATAATTGTTATATTATGTAGAAACCAGACAATTGAGAAAAAAATTACTGTTTTAAATCTAGTTTCGTAAAATTAGGTAATTAGTTTTGGCAAGTGCAACGTGAATTATTGTGAAATTAGTACTAAAGCATATTATAACATGTGGCTATAATTGCAGCGTTAGTTCATAAATCTTACCACGCTTCATTTCAGTGACTTTAGAGTAGGAGCTCACCTGAGATTATAATATTGTTTAATAAAATATAAAAAATAAAATTATGTCGTCATATAAATTAATTGAATGAATTCATAAAAATCATACTGTTTTAAATAATTTTAAGTCCGATACGGTATACTATATACTTATTACGAGTACCTCATAACTTACCTACCGATATAATATTATAGGTATACCCCCTATACCTATTAATATCTTAACATATTATCAGTCCTCAACTCATAATCGTAACATTTCCTTAATTACCATAAAATTTTCGTAGATAATATTATAGAGTCGTAATATTTTATAATTAAACTTCTGTATAAAAAATAAAACATTATATAGGTACCTATCTATAAATTATAATAGATTTTATAAAATGTTATTTCTCTCCCTCGTGCGTTATTATGTAACGTGTAATTATAATTAGGCTATTTACTGGGTAAGGTCTATTATGGCATAAACATATTATAATATGTATAACGGTGACGTATTCAAGGGGCGAACGACAATGTCCCACGGGTCGCATTTTTTTAAAGCGGTGGCAATTTTTTGTTTACACATTATTACTATTTTCACCTTATTATTTATTTATTGTCTTGGCTGTTTCGCGTAATTTATTTAATAACTGACTTTTTAAATTTAAAATCATGAGATACAAACTTTATATAAATATAATATATCATTAATATCATCGCATACTCCATTAAACTACAAAATAATATTACCAGTTTTTTGTATAACAAACCGTAAATGTAAATACCTATTGTTATCTTTTTAATATTTTTTGTAAATATTAAATATATTTTTTATATTTTTTTAAGAAAAAGACAATAATAATAATTTTTTAAGGGCGTAAATAATATTGTTGCCTGTATATGTGACCAGTATATCTTAAATACTACAGCCCAAGGCCCTATACATGATATGACCGTAATTAATTAAACTGTTCGTTTCGTCAATATTATAATATACACTAAAAGATCGGTGCGTCTCTCCTGCATAGGACGGTCGTTGAATCCATTACATATTATTATTGTTGTACGTCGATGGAAACGATTTTTAATAGCTTGCTGAAGTCGCTGAAATCATCATCGTCTGTCTAAAGCACCGAATCGAAAACGTTTCGACACAAATCCGTCACATACATCCGTCATTTTTCAAATCACACATTATATACGTTCTTGTATAGCATATTATTATTATCTGTTTCACGATTCATCGCGTTTTTTTGTTTTTTTCATTCGCAGAAGAAACGTACAGTAAAATTCAACGGCAGTGACGTGGATTAATTTCCACAGTCATTTATGTTTCGTAGTGCAATTTGTTTTGTTTTGTTTTGTTTTGTTTTTTTTTTTTTGTATTTCTATTCTGTACGGTTTCTCGTGTAAAATAATGTTGCTCTTTTTTTATTACTAATTTTCTCTTTGTTTTTTCCTCACTCGACGGATACCTATATATTTTTAATATGTTTCGCTGGGATGCTCATTTAGTTGTAACGTACTCTACGAACTGCAGAGGTGTACCACTTCCATTTCACTGTACTGTGAACGTATATGTATGTGTGTGTGCATGTGTACCTATATATTATTATTATATTTGTATTTGAAATTATTTCCACTTGATATTGCCGACGGCGAAGTGACGGTTTTTAGTCAACTTATTATACATCATCATCATCATCATCATACACGGAAATGGAATTTTTTTTTTAATTGAAAACAATAAAATGTGTCACGGTTTGTATGCGTGATTGGATTTTTTGGCCGGATTTACGCTGTTTACCTTTAACCGTAGTTTTTATATACATATTTTCACGTGTGTATGTTATTTTATGATATTGTACATTTTCAATATTCATATCCCGCGACGACAATTATATTATTACGATCTAGCGCAAGCTGCAGTATTGGGTGCAGAATTGATTTGGATCTCGACTTTCTCTCCCTGAATCACCAATCTTCCTTGTGTTTAATGGAAATCAACCAAATATGTTTATCAAGACTATTTTAATTTTATTTATTGCTTGACCAAAACAATAAATTTTACTATATCACAATAATATGGGAAGTAAGACATGAACTATATTTTTGATACTAAAATCTGAGTTTTAAAAAATATCAGTGATTCGTATTCTATAGTAAAAATAGGCTCTTGCGATACATCATTATAGAAACATAATATATAAAAATAAAAAAACATTCATAATAATTATGCTTCTCAATTCATTAGTTATTATATGCAATTTTAATTATTTTGATTAACGTGTCACTCTAAGACTATTATCCGTCGAAGACTTAAAGGTAATTTGTACACGACGACATCGTGCAAAAATACGGTGGTGGGTATGTCGGGCGTGGAATCGAAATGTTTACGGTCAGAAGTTGTAGCCCGTAGGTTAAATATACTATCGCAACAGTAATAATTGGGCAATGTGATTTTCATCCAACGATATAATCAAAAACGACTGACCTCAGAAAAGTCGAGGGAAAACGTTAATATTATTCTAACGATAATATTATAAGAGAATGTCTCGCCGGCGTTTAAGGGGTTAAGTATAGGCAAATTTAATGAAGAATACATTTTGAGGGCATCATCTCATAATAACGTGCGTTTTGTGGTGTTAAGTTTTCTAAATTTGTACATTCCCTTTTTTAAAAACGAGTTTAACTTAATGTTCAAAAATAATTTCAACCGAAAACGTACGAGTCGAATTACAAAATCGTGTTATTTTTCATATTCACAAATTAAGTGTATATTCATAAATTGCTCTATGAACAGTTATAACCGATGTGCGTCAACGTACGTTAACTGTTGTTGTACAAAAATATTTCTGTGTGGCGTCTTCATAATGTTTGTTCGTACATTGTCTACAGACAACAGTGTATTATTTATCTCACGCCCATTCTCTGTGAATATTATACATCACGAGAGAATTATAGCTGTACGAATGCGTTGGGCTAATAATCGTATTATGTAATATCTACTCGAAAACCAAAACCGCATGACGTCTGCGGCCCCTCGAAGTGCGTGCATACGAATAGAGACGCGTACTCAGCCTAAATTGCGTTCGAAATATGTGTGCGTAATAACGTAGACGAGAGCGGTGAAACTATATACGTTGATATGAAGCTGTTGAGGAGTCTTAAAGTTTTCGGCAAATATTTCTCTGTGCCGCCATTATCGTACATATTATATTCTTTTGAAATTCAAGCCCATGAAACAGAAACTATGAGAAATAATAAAATATATCGTCGTACCACCGACCGGTGCAAACGAAAAATTCGGTTTTGTACATATTTTTAAATGCAACAATATAAATTAATAATAATATCAACTCGCCGCACGAACATACAACACAATCGACACGTCGCAAAGCGTGTACTTTAGATTGCATACCCCACGAAATGTAAGGTAAAACAATTATCACAACTAACGAAGTCATCGTCGTCCGACGGGTTTTGCATACGCAACATGGCATCACCTATCGATAACAATTTTTATTATTACTATTCAAAACGCTCTTCCCCTGACGTGAATCGCCGGAGGTTATTAGGTAAACGCGTGTGGGTCTAAGCTCGTTGAACGCGAGTTTTATGGCCATAGGGGAGATGTGTTTACAAGACGACTCTATTATTATTATTATTACAAATATTCTATCGGATCGCGTGCAAGTGTTTGTTATGAAAATACCTTCCCTTCGTCGTGGGGTTTTATACCTTAATTATACTCAAAGGTGTGAAAATTGATTTTCGCAAATCCAGTACGCGTCCAGTAAACGACACCGCATAATAAAGCCTCTCGCCCCTATGTGTATTATATCATAAAGTATGTGTGAAGGGACGTGTGACCGACGTCCGTATATGGGACGAGAGTTCGAGACGAACGATAGGTACCATGTTTTATTTAAGCACCTATATAATATTATTATTTTATTTTTTTTCGTTATCACCGAAACACGTGGATTTGCCCTGCTCTGACGGTTACGGTACACCACCCCTATATTGTCCTCCCACTGCCAGCCACCATCCCCACGATGACAGGACGACATGATCGCGATGTCATCGTTATAATTATCAATGTTATGACACCACAGACTTTCAGTATGTATTCTGCACGTGTTGCAGGGTAATATGAAACAGCACATGCTAACGCATAAGACTCGAGACATGTCGTCGACGGGCGCCGGTGGAGGCAGCTCGTCGAACAACATGTTCGACGGCAACAACTCGACTAGCTGTGGTCATGATGACACAGCCAGCAACGCAAGCTCAGAGAGCCGTGAAGCGGCCCAGCATCACCTGCATCACCAGCAGCACCATCAGCACCAGATGCATCACCACCAACAGCAGATCATGCTTTTGAGTGTAGCCGCACAAAACGCCGCAGCAGCCGCCGCCGCAGCCGTGGCAGCAGTCACAGGATCGGGTTCATCTGGAGCGGTGACTGGTGGAGTCGGGCCTCGATCTCTGCCACCACCACCACCGCCGCCTCCACCACCACCACCACCACAGGTCGTATTGCAACAGCTTTCAAACGGTATGATGCCCGTGGTGACCAGTGCCGCGACTTCGGTATCGGCGAACGCGTCCACGTGCACCAGGCCTTCTTCAACCAATACCGCGGTCCAGTTGGCGGCCGACCTGTCCCCGCCACCGGTCCAACAACAGGCTGCGTCTGCACAGACGCCCCCGTCGCAACCACTGTCGGCTAAATCCTCGACCCAACCGGTGGTCACACTGTCCGTACCCGCCGTTGGCCAGCAGCAGCAGTACAACGCTCCGGGCTCTGGTTCCAGAAAACCGCCGGCCACGACTGAGGGAGGTCTGTCGTCTTCTTCGTCGTCGTCGCCAAAACGCTCATTGGCCGATCCTGACTCCGGTTTGCCATCGGCTAAGAGACAACCAAGTAAGCTAGTAGTAAATAGTAATAAATAAATAATAATGTTATCATCACCATAAGTTGAAAAGTTATAGTTCTATTCCTAATACCCGTAGGGATTCACAAATCCAGTACGCCATCCAGTTAGTCTGTACTGACCAGTAATCACCACCCAGGGGTGGCAAAATAAGAAATTGCTTCAGACGAAAAATTGACAATTTCACATCAAAATACACATTAAAGCCAACTATTGTAATATAAACCAAACACCATAGACAAACGATCAAAAGACAAATAATATTATTTACAGCAATTACCAATGTTTAAACGACTTGCGCATGTCGATAAATTTAAATATAGGTCTTAAGTCCAGCCCTATAAAGTGTAGTCATTGTTACTACATTTTCACAGATAACTTTTTTGCTTCATTTAAATCTAATGATAATCGATACCGGAACCTACATTAACTGTATATACAACGAAATCGACTAAAACTATTTTGTTTGCTTGTGCCTTTGAAGGTTCGCCCAAACATTTGTGTAACGTGTGCAACAAGAACTTCTCTTCGTCCTCTGCACTACAAATCCACATGAGGACCCACACGGGCGACAAGCCTTTTCGATGCACAGTGTGCCTGAAAGCGTTCACGACCAAAGGCAATCTCAAAGTAAGCCAATATGGTGGCTGCCCACCTTAGTGTCTCGGACGAGATATATTTAAAATATTAAAACAATATTTATGTGTGTATGCGTTATTAATGTCTCTGTTTGTTTGATGATGTTCAGGTGCACATGGGAACGCATATGTGGACCAATGGAACTTCCAGGAGAGGGCGGAGAATGTCACTAGAACTTCCACCGTTGCAGATCGCCAACAGTGTCAAAGAAACGGATTTCCTCCAACGTAGACAAGAAATCTATTACCATCCGTTTCTGTCTAGTCCGTACTTAAACGGAATGCATCAACAAAAGGTGATTACACTTTTCCATTTAAAAAATTTTTTTAATTGTTAATTTTGTTTCAATTTATAGTGTATAAATATTTTAAAATTATTAAGAGGATACCTAATATTTTTTTCTCTGAAATAATCGCCATTTGCTAAATATTTGGTCATGATATATATTTTTTATTATAAATCACGTGTGATGACGTGTGATTTGTACCGTTTATTGTCACATAATTATTTTTTAATTCCTGTTTATTGCCTATGCGTTTTGTCCAACAATCGTAAATTGTTTTCTTGTATTTCTATTTTATTCTGTTCACATTTTACAAATTGAAATGCATCTATTGTTCAGCTATCGTTTTTATTTCATTCCGATCCACGGATGTTAATAAATAATAAATATTTATTTAGACGATAATAATATGATAGCAATAATAATAACGATATAACTGTACAATCAGTCATAATTAAATTATTGATCATGTTTTTGCCCTTCAGATCAACGAGATATCAGTAATCCAGAACGTTAACAGCAACGTCAACAATCGCATTCTGAGTGGGTTCGGCAACTTTGGCGGCGGCGCTACGTTCCCGGGCGACATGATGAAACAAGAGCCGAGCATCGCCGCTGACAAGCAGAACAACGTCATGTCGTCATCGTCGTCGCCACCGTCCCACCACATAAGGACACCGCCACTTTGGGACCTGCACTACGACCGGCAGACAGCCGTCAACATCAAGTCCTCCGACGACCATCAGCTCAACAACTGTGCACCCCAATCTCCGCAATCGTCGCCGATAGCGCACACAAATCACATCTCCCAGAACCGCACCGAAGGTCTAGCGACATAACATTTACTCGAGTATTTGCGTTTTAACCGATGATAATACTCAAATCGCATTGTACATTATTATTATTATTGCCTACTATTATTAATATTATCATTGTGACTATCATCATTATTTTTACTATTATTATTATTATTATCTTTTATGTTATGACCTATTATTTTACTAGGTAGTGTATTATACTATAATTATTCATTTTATTTTTCAATGACTTGAAGTTAACACGTCATGATAATGTTACAAGACGCACTTGAGCGACACGTTCAAAATTAATCACAGAGCTGCTGACTGTTGATCTCTTTGTCTTTGTAAAGCGCAACTCAAGACAGAAAAGAAACAAAAATATTGAAAAAAATTTTGTCAGAAAGGGTTTTTTACATGCTTAAAATGCATTTGAGCTAATGTTTACAAACTATTTTCTTTTTAACATTTTAAATTGTTTATTATTTTAGAATTGATTCAAAAAAAATTTTCTTAACACTATTTTATTCTTACGAAACAAAAACAAAAAACTTTCTGACAGTATTAAAAAAAATATATTTTTGTTTTATTTCTGTTAGAGCAACTATAAATACTTGACCAACTGTGTCAAGCTTTTGATCGATACATTTTTGTTCCAACCACGACAAAATAATGAAATATTGTTAAAATATTTGCCTGACGTTCACGTTTAGTTTATAATGTAAGCATATTTATTCCAATTAAACAAAAATTAAAATTTTCATCATCATATGCAGTTCAATACTTCATGTAGTATATCTGTGACTTGGCTATTCTTATAATAATAATATGCACTACACTGAAATCGACCGAGACATTGGTCAATAATTAATTTTGATGAACAAGTCGTTTTAGCTATTTTAACAATAACAAATGAATCATTATTATTAGAAACATAAACTCTATTTATATATTATATTATAATATGTACCTATGTATTTATCTACCACTATCCATTAATTTTTTATTATGACGATCAAATCATTGAAATGTCTTTTATTGTTTTATGTTAGTATCATTGTTTATTATTAGTATGAGTTAGGATCATTGTTTATTATTAATATATCCTATGTATTGTTTAGGACGGTTAGTGATCATAGTTATCATTTCTGTGCTTTCCTTTTGGGCGAATCGTTTGTCTGGGTTTTTTTTTTTTTTGTAGTTTCTTTAAACTATTTACTTTATGTTTATTTGATTAACAATTTATTAGTAATACCCTTTGTTACACATAATAATGTAATACTATTGTAATGATTTTTTTTAAATTTAGGTACATGATGTTTTTTTGAACCATTACTGAGTATAAGTGATTTACCTATAAATTAAATAAAAAATGTAGATTAGATAATTTTTAGTGACAAACAATAATGCTATGTTAATTTTAATTAATTTATTAATATTAATACTACTATTAGTGTTGTGTGTTTTACTATTAATATTTATTTATGTTTAAAAAGCATTATTGTATGGAAAATGTATCATGCATATCTCTGGGTATATCAAATACCAAATCATGGTGCAGTTTTTGCTAGATTTTAAGTATTACTATTTTGATTTTGATAATGATTGCCAGTTGGTTCGTTTTCACTGGTATTAAATTATAATGTTGTTACAATAAAATGCTTTTTAATATGTGAGTTAAGTTATGTACACTGTACAGCCTGTAAATTATTATTTAATTCACTGTAACCTCATGTATAAAATAAAACAAACAGGCATGTTCATTTATACTAATCGCATACTCGTAATATGTCATTATGATATGCTATAAAATAATTATACATTTTTTTTTTTTTTTTAATCAGTGAATTGTAGATCAAACAACTAATGAAATTTAATTTTGAATTAATAAAGAAAAGTTTTTATTTTAATCCATGTGTACAAATTTAAATTTAAAATAAAATAAAAAAAAATTTAAAAAAGTAGTAAATCATATTTTAGCACAATTTATTGTTTAGGTATGATAATATTGGTAAATGGGTTTGATCGAAAATATCAAAATTGCATGACTTACCTATACGTTCAAATCTGTATGGCTGTACTGATAACACTTTGCTATTATAGCCCATCGTTTGTGTACATATTACGAGTGTTTGTTTGTATGCTCTATATTTATACACACATTTATTACATATTATTAATACATTGATGAATGTTCCTAAATTTACTAGTCCGAAAATAAAATTGTAATTTTTACGACTTGTATAAAATAACCGTGATTTATTGTACTATATATAAAAAAAAAAATGAATGTATTATTGAATGTAAATGTGTGTATATATCTATATATGTTCATCGTATATATATAGATATATGAATATAAATTATATACGTATGATATACAATATGATAATATTAGTACTTAAGATATAGAATTATTTTTAAAAATGCCCACAATCACTAGCAATGAAAATAACTACGGCACTAGGAAAATTGAACTTTATTTATCAATCATTGTCTTAGAAATTTCCACTTAGCATGCGGGCCAATATTTTCAGTCATATAAACATTATTATCATAGTCTCTTATTGTACAATTTTGTGTGAAAATTTAAACGTATTACATTTATTTCAATTCAAAAAAAACCCTTAAACCCTTAATAAAATTTAAAAATTGGTTTATTATAGTATTCACTTATACAGTTATACAACTATACAACTTAAGTTAAAAAAAATAATTATATCCAAAACTATACACTCTTATTATCATTTTTATTTATTGTAAATAGATGTCTATTTTTAACGTATAAAGCATTTAACTATTATAATTTATGGTTTCCTCTAAAATTAAACCCCCTGCATTACACAATTATTTGTACATAATTTATTGAAATATTTATAAATTATATACATGAAACTTTGATTGTTTATTTGAGTTTCATTGTGATAATTAAAATTGCACTCCTAAATGTGGCAAGAGGGTGTGTGAATAATATTTATATAATTACTATTTTTTTTAGTTAACTAGATACTTAATTTTTATGTTTGTGATTTACAGTTTAATTGTATATCATTAATTGTAAATAGAATATTACGTAATAATGGTTTAAAAATTTATTTAATTCATACATATATAATATAATTACATGTAAATTATATTTTCAATTATTTACATATTATATGTACCCAACTTGATTTATTAGTTAATCATATGTATGTACATTATACCATAATATAATATTGTAAACAAAATACGAGTTTACTAGAATTTTTTAGTACATAAGATTTTATTGTTTCGACATGTAAACATTTCCTTGACATAATTATATTTGTGCAAAAATAAAGACATTATCATGAGATTTTTGATCTGCGTTTTTACTGTCGCTTATCTTGTTTATGGTATTAGATTAGAAGCATACCCAGTGGAGTCAACGACCTCCCTCTTGCATATCTAGCCATATTTTAGACATAATAAATCAGCGGGCCCCAAAATAGAATTAAAAAAAGAAAATATTAAAAGTAAATACTAGTACCTAGTACCTAGTACTAGTACCTATTTTAAGTTATACCTACTTCTTTGTCCATAAAATTGTTTCAGTTGTTCATTCTATCTGCTCTCCCACAGGTTAAATACCTAATTATTATATATCGACTATTATATATTTTATATTTAAGTTCATTAGTTAAAAATATAATTATGAGGCCCGGAAGTATAAACTAAAAACTACTGAATTATGCATGCATTTATGCACTTAAGAATACTAAAATATACCTTTAAATATTTTTTATTCAGTCAGTAGCTCTAATTAAAAATATAATGCAGATGTTCTAGTGCAGTTCTTTTTATTGTAACAATTTTTATAACTCATAGTTTCCATTTCACAAAGGCCTAAAAAAAATAGCCATTTTGTAGTGTTATTTATTTGTTTTTTATTGATAGTATATTAATAATAAATCATTAAATTTTAAATGAATAAAAGCTATGTATATTTACAAAAATACAGCATAATATTGTAAAATTTTATGATTTTCACACTTTAATAACTAGTACTAATCCAATAGGTAATAAAGAACTCACTACTCGTTGAAGTTGTAGGTACATTATTTATTTGTTTTATAATTGTGTTCAATATCTCAACCATGAACAGATATCCACATGTTAACAGGCCCATCATTAATATACACAAAGAAAATATTTTTAAGTCTATGAGATGTCCTTTCTAAGTCTCAATTGATTAGAAACACATTGTAGTATATATATTCGGCCTAATGGGTATATTGTAAAATAAAAATTAAATAGCGATATCTATAAAATATTTTGGCTCAGTGGTGTATGAGAAATCATCTAAAAATGCTCATTAAATGTCACACATTTTATTTGTTTTGAATGCAACCGAGGCCAATAGGAGAAGCAATCTACTACTTATTAGCGTACTTATTTTAACATATATACACTGTAGTGCTCTTTTGCGTACAGGTACCATTGTTTCCAGACAATTTTAATGACAATTCTAATTTGAAAGATATTAAATTGAAATAAGTAATTTTTTATGTACAATAATATCACAACTATTACAAGTAATGATGGTCAATATGTTTTAGCAAATTCAGTGAAAAATAAAAATTGTTTATCTGAGAATGATAAAAATGCACTGTATAATTTAATGATTAACTTTTTATTACAAAATAAATGCAAGGATGTGCAATATATTTCATTATACTATACTAGTAAGAATAATGGTCATTACTCCTTGCATAAATTAAATTACCTACATTTTGACATTACTACTAAATAAATAAATTATGTGTTTCTCTTAACTTAAATTAACTATTAAGGATGGAGATATTTTTATCACCCATATAATTATGTTATCATAGAAAGAATATAATATAACATGCTAAACAATTAGGTTAATAATAAAATAGAATTTTATAGGTATAGGCACCAATCAATAAAATAAGTGTAACTTATATGCATTTTTATTTTGTATTCCTACTTCAATGTATAGAAGTTGTATTTACTATTTAATTACTTGTGTCTATATAACATTATAATATAAGACCTATATAAATATTTAAATTAATTAAAAATTTCAATTAAAAAATAATATAATATATTTGATATTGGACACTTGAAATTTTTTTGTTAGTTTTGTAATAAACTATTATAATTATTGTTTTAAAAACTTCTACTAAGTGTTTTTCAAAGGTAGGTAGGTACTGACTTCTTTGTTAAGAAAATTGATAAGCTTATTGTAGAAATATTTCTTCAAGAAAAAGCAATATGTCACCCACTATTTGTTTTGCTTTTCAATTTTTGTCTTGAAGGCCGTCAACTACGAAGAAGAAGAATGTTCTGCTTCAGATTGTGATTAATATTATTAAATAGGAAAACAATCATAAAATATAGGTGTAAAAGGATGTATAAACAAACACAATGGTTTGAAACAGGTGATAATTTTAATAAAAATAATGATCAAATGTTTGTTACAAAATGTTTTTGTGCACTTTAAGACATTATCAATATATTTTTAAATGTAATATCCAATTTATGGAATGTGAAATATTATTAAACAATTTTGTAACATAAAAAAAACTCATATAGGTACATATTGAAATAGTTTAACAGTAAATCTATGCTTTTCAAACATATTATGTAGGTACTAGACCGAGTATAGGTACTAAATAATTGCAGGTGTGATTCACAGATGATGAAGAAAATTAGACAATTGTGAAATATTGTAGTGTCCATTTGATGAAAGTTATCAACTTTGGGATTGTAGCTTGAATCTATTGTTATGGTTGCTGGGGTGGTATGTATAATATCGAAAGTCGAATAATGTACGTAAGTAGTCTAGGGACTATCGAGTTTTTTCTTGCTGATATTAGAAACTTTTACCAAAAAACATTTATTTTTTTTAAAGAAAAATAATACCGTTGAATTTTTGCACAAGCAAACGATATCATCGGCATGAATAATATCCGACGTTTTGCATGAAGAATCGAAGTATGAATTTAGATAACCAGATATACCACTGGTGAATTGTTTCAACATTGAATTGTTATTGGTTTCAGATGTACTGTTGTTTTGTTGATTTCCTTCGTACATTTTTTCAATTCCGTTAACTGGACGAAACAGTTCAATTTTCGACGGAGGAGATGTTGAATCTTCAAAATGTATGATATTATTAAAATCATTTATGTTCTCAATTTTTGCCGCTTGATTGAACAAAACCAACGTTGCCAACACGACCAATAACAAACTCGGAAACATATTGACTAATTCAATATAATATGTTCAATACATGAAAACAGAAAATAATAAAATAATTATTGGTACTTATACGCTTAACCAAGGTACCTATTCATTAAGTATCAATTTTTTATTCCATATCATAGACGTAAATCATAACTGTACAACAGTAAATAATAACAAATAAGTAACTGAATTACCTTTGTTAAGTTCATGATTCATTTAAATTGAAACCTACTCAGACCTATCCAACGTAAAGTTCTTTATGAATTCAAACAGATTTTCATTTTTAAAATCAAACTAATTGAGAATGAAAGGTAAATAAAAAGTACATCTATTTCTATTTTAATATCACATTTTGAGGGTTTTTAAGTTAAGATTTAAATCGTGGAAAATTAGTCTTAGAATTAATAAATAATTCAAATCTGTAGGTAGGTATTATGTTTTCAGAAGTTCTATCAGATTTCTACGATAGTCAGTACATTTTGATATAAAAAATGAATTCGGAATCGATTCCTCTTAAAAAATAGGTGTGGTTAAATTGAAATAACTGCATAATGTCAATTATGTCTACTTATTATACTTCTCTATTTGGAATTATTTATTTTATTTTTACTTATTCTTCAAGAAGATAATGGGTGCCACTGAACGTGTCCATTCCCTTAATGAGAGTTTGTTATCAATAGGGCTCAGATTTAAATGTATTTATATAACCAAAGTATATATTTATACAACAGAAATATGTACATAAATATGTGCTAAAGAATTCAAAATATGTATTATCAAAAAAAAAAAATAATAATAAAAATTAATAATATGTCTAATAAAATGTAATAAAGATTTATATTTATCTAATTGTATTGATTACAATTAATAACATTCATTTTTAAATTTTTGAATCCAAAAGATCGCCGTTATTGTCGTGAAATTTTTATAATAATTAATAATAAAATAAAATGTCATAAAAATTTTTATTTATTTAGTTATCTAATTATCTTGATTACAGTTATAATAATAACATGCACTTTAAAATTTTCGAATTCAAAAGATCGTTTATATAATATAAAGTCATGATAACCTTTCAATAATTCTGAACCCTGAAGAAAAGACATTAAATGGTATAATTGTCTAAATATGTGAGAAAAAATTAAATAGTTGTGAAATATGTAATAACATGTATTTATGACAAAATATATAAAAATATGTAAAATTAAATATAGCTCGTTTTATCAAAAATCTTGTGAAACAAATTTATCACTCGCTGAAATTAGTTTATCATGTCACAGAGAAAATATGTATTTACATATAAATCCGAACCCTAGTTATCAATATTACATTTGGTGTGTGTATATTATTTTCCTTCGTCACCTAATTGTTTTAATGGTAATTATTTTACGGTTATAAATTATAAACCAAATAATATTAGAATAGTAGTTAAAACATTTTTGAAAATATACATTTAAATATCGAAACCCCTAAAATGAATAAATAAATAAACTATAATTATGGCACACGTCTTTATTGTTACCAATCAATACTAAATAAGTAAATAAATAATATAGTATACAAAGTAAATTAAAATATAAAATGAGTACATAGGTACCTGATTATCTGATTCCAGTTGTTCGTATAGATATACCTATAAATAAAGGGAACTACCTAGCTTGTTGTTCACATCGATGGACAACCTTTATATAGGTAGGTAGGTACGTTTTCATTTTGCTATAAATAGAGTTTTTATTGTATTATAGTTATAAAAACTGTTTTAATGTGATCATAACTTGACTAATAACTTTTTTTATTGATCTCATTAAATTAAACTGCAGCTAAGGACTTTAGTTTTACAACATTTTTACACAACATCTAAATATAGCATTAGATAACCTATCTACATTTTTTTTAAATATATTTATATATAATATTAAGTATCTAATATAACATATTTGCTGTAAAAACATTGTAATAACGTAAAATTAAAATAAATATAAAAAACTCCTGTCAATATAGTTACATGAAAATTGAATGTTTAAGTTGAGAACCTGTATGATATTCTACCAAGTAGAAAGTTGAAAATGTTATACATTTCATATAAATCCTGTCTCTAGTAATAAATAATAATAGTATTAACAATTGTTAATTTTACGTGTTTAGTAATATTAATAAAAACTGTGATATTAACGATAGTGATAATTAATGATAATTTATATATATTTTTTAATTTATAACACCAACATTCTTAAGTAATAAAATATATTAAACAGTTAATATGTTTATTTTATAAGTAACTCTGTAAGTGTTTTGTGAAGAAATGTATAATTAACAAATGGCCTATAATTAAAAAAAAATAGTTGACGGATAAAACTTATGTTGGTGGTGTCACTCTAGTTAACCTCTTAACTCTTAAGAAGATATTCTTTAAATCATGTTTTCTTATTAACACTAACATGTCTTATATACTTTGAGGAGAATTTGAAATGGTTTTTAAATAACAGCCGAAATGAATTATGAATACATTCATTGAATAATAAAGTCCCCAAATCTGTTTTGTATTAAATTCTTAGAAGCTCAGCAGATATCCTCATGGCGGCTGTTGTCATTTTAGTTAATTTTAAAAAAAGTAATAATTTTTTAAAAGGTCATCTTATGCAAATTTTCTTTTTAACCATTTTGACTTTAACTGATCTAATATTACAAAATATGTAGGTATTTACTTTAAAATCAGTGACAATATTTTCTGTTGAACTGTCATCACTAATTTTAGATTCTGAGCTGAGCGCGATGAATGTATTGATTTTACAATGATGTGTTTTTGTTTCGTGTCTGAGGAGATGTCGAAGTATTTAAAATTTAATAATTTATAAAACAGTATAACAAGGTAAAGGTAAAGCATAAATTCTCTTTTTTAGAACAAATGGTCTGGACGGTAGGCTCAGATATACTACATTTTTAAAGAGTATGGAACGTGCCAGGAAAGATGGCCAACCTAAAATACCTACGACAATGAGTGAATATGCTGGCTGTTTCAATGATGAACGTTATATACATATGTTTCAAACATATAATGGTCAAAATATGTATAGAGGATATATTAATGGCGGTCCCAATGGTAGTGAAGTGGTAGTATTTATTTCACCTGCACTGGAAAAGTAATTAAATATTAACAAATAATGTATACTACACACCTATTATATTTATCATTATTTTGTCCTGACCAATATTAGTTTGTTGGCTTCCGCTCAAGAGCTCCACATTGATGCTACATATAAAAGCAGACCGGCACAACCAACAAATGATCAGTTGTTGATAGTAAAGGCAATGTACATGGACCAGGTAACGGCTTGAAATAATTTAAATTTAAAACAGTATAGGTATATGTTAGTCATTAAAAAGTATTATATATAATATTATATGCATAAATATTCCAGGAATTTCCAGTGGCATATATATTGATGCGGAGAAAGACTGCTTGCATATCAATAAGTTTTTGAGTTTATAAGTGAAATGTACGTAAATGACGTCAGAGCAACAAACATTGAAACAACACTACGAAACAGCATTGACAAATGCTCTCGGTTGCGTATTCAATACTTTTCACTTGCAGAAATGTTGGTTCTACATGGTGCAAGTAAGTTTTCGTTGACTACCTATTGATCATTTCAGTTGTAATAGCATATACATTATATTTATAGGGGAATGATATAATGGTTTTTATATCACCTTTTCCTACTAGAACTTTTTATATTTTATGAATTAATCCTCCCATGTTATTACTTATAATTATTAATTATTATATAGTATTTTTCATTTGATTTACCATAATGTGGTTATCATTGAAATATTGATGACATTATAAATTATTATGTAAAAACATCTTTAACATTTTAATTTTAATAGTTTGGCAGGACAATTTCATTGTTGTAGTTATTGTATCAAAGACTATTATAAGTACTTGGCTTGTTAGCTATGCATTGAATATTCTGTAGTTATAACTGGAACCAAATAAAAAACAACAACTTTAAAATGTATTATGAAATTTATAATAAATTCATGATTTATTATCTGTTGTTTAAATAAATAGGCATTAGATAAAAATGCAAAATAATTTGGCATAAGGAGACAAGTGTATAGAGATGACACTTTCTTACATGCAATGCTCCATATGTCAAAAGACATAGCATTGTTGCCACCCAGAATGGTACTAGAAGGTTGGGAAATAGTTAAAAGAAAAGCCAGTCAGTCGCCAAATCGAGATGTTGCTGTACGTTAATACTGCATGAATGAATAAATTTAAGGTCGATAGTTGTAATTTGAATGTAAGCATGTAAAATATATGGAAAAATGAGAAATGTAGCTTTCCCTTTTTGACGTTAGCTTCTACATATTAAATTAATTGGTTGCAACCATTTTAAAGTTAATCCCTGACATCCATGTTTTATAGGCTACATTTTTTAATTTTCCATACCCATAAAAAAAGTTTAATTTTTTGTTTCACATATATATAGGAAAATAATAAACAAAATGTAAACCTGATATACATTTGAGATTCTGAGTGGAGCGATGAATGTATTGAATTTACAATGATGTGTTTTTTTTTATTTTGAGTGTATTGACCTCTTATAAAATTTAAAGGTAAGATTATTATTTAGTCAATCTCATGGGATTTTCATTATATTAACTCGCTTTAAAATTAAAATATAATAAAAAAAGCCCATAAGATTGCCTAGATAATAATTTTACCTTTAAATTTTAGAAGTGTCACTACTGGGTGGCTTCTTTCAACAATCTCCTTTATATTCACGTAATTTAGCCAATATTCTCTAGACTCACTTGAACCTACTATACAGCAGAGTGACATCCACATACATAGTTTTTTTAATTTGTGAATACACTGATTGTGGCAAACATAAAAAAAAATTTAATTCTAAAAAAAATCAACAAAATTCTTGACTCCCCTATATAAGTAAAAACCACCGACATTTCCTGGTTTTGAGTTGTATGGGTCACAGCATAAATGTATAATGTATTAACAATTTACCATTTTTACATTATCTCATTCAACTTTCTAGTTTCTAATAATGTCAATTTTATAGAATATGTTTAATCATGTTTATATTTACCATTGAATTATGTTACTTACTATAATGATTTAATTAAATTTCCAGAAACATAACTAAAGCTGAACGAAAATTATAGTAAAAAATTTCATGTTCAACAAGATCAGCCTATACTGAGGCCAAGGCGTAGACAGTATGTGCAGCTTGACCGATGTCTATCTTCAGCCACAGAAAGATTACAGCAAGGAAGAATCAGTGTCGAAAAATTCCTTGCATATACTGGACATTTAGCATATGATTCAGGTAGAAACATATTCTTAATTTTCCTACAAAATAACAATGATAATAATTAATACAAATATTATTAATTGTATAACTTAGAACGCAGACGGTCAAACAATACAGCATATGAAATTCCTCGTAATCCAGTAAATATTGCCAATGATGAAGGTTGGATTTATATATATGTATATTACATGTGTTTGTGCACATATTATTATCTAGATGTGTAGATTAATTTTTGAGAAATGATGTAAATACATTTGATTAAATAGGAGTATATAGGTAACAGTTCTGTAATTGTGGCTACCCTAAAAATATAGTTGTATAACTTACTATTGTATAAGCTAAATATATTATAAAAGATAGGATGTTGATGACCTACATAACACCCCAAAAAATCCCTAAAAACTCCAAAAAATAAACTAAAAAAATTACCAAAAAATTTAATTAATAAATAAATATTATTATTAGAGATTTAGATATAATGATGGGTGTCAGAGCAATTTAAAATATGAGTTTTGAAATTAATACACAATGGACAGTAGTAAACATTACAATTTCAAGTTTAATTTACAGTAATCATTAAATATATGAAATTATTAAAAATGAATAAAATAAATATACTTAAATTATTCAAATTAGTTTTCATTGGCAATAAACTTAAGCGCAACAAAAACCTACAAATCTAAAATTTGAGAAAATGCCCCATATCGTACAAAAACAAAAAAAAAAATAATAATATGAAAAAATTTTGTAAAAATATAAATAAATTACTTAACAAAGGTTAAAAATGCCCAACAATCAAGCCTGGGGCCAAACAATTTTAGAGGCCCTAAACTATTCTCTACACTCAATGCCCAATGGTAATATTAATTTAAAAGTACTTACAACTTATATTAGTTTCATTTCATTGTTTATATTTTCATTCAATATAAGTACTATGATCTGTACTATAACATGATTGTAATTTGTTTATCGTCACTTTCATCGAGGGAAAAAATCCAGTTATTTTATTGCACTTTAAAGCAAAAGTCATTAAAAGATCATCCTTCTTCTTTTTTCTTTTCTGAACACCGCTCAAATATTTACAGCCACTCATATTCTATTTTGATAATAAAATTTACAACATTTATAAGTTATATTTGTCAAACAAAACACTAACGAGTAACCACTTTTAAACGTTAAATTAATTCAATTTGTTTGATTAATGAGTACCTAATAACTATACATAGGTATATTATGTTTAACCTCAAAAACACTTTTATAGCTATATCTATATTTTATAGTAATTATGTTTCAATTGTCGTAAGTCCGTAATCGACAGTATTGGCCGTACTGGGGTATTCTTATAAAAAATAAAAACAAACTATCCGCCAGGGGCCTACTATTGTTTTTGGTAACTGTCATGGGCCCGGGGCCATAATCCCCTTAGGCCTTAATTCAGGCTTGCTAAAAATGCAAAATTACATTAGTATATTCTGAATCAATGGAGTATGAAACAAAGTTTTAGATAAGATAGCATTTTATATTTTTATAGGATCAATGGAAAAAAAATTCAAAAGTTATCAACATCCTATCTTTATAATATATTATAGTATAGGACTAATTGCTTGTACATTTATTATTAGGTAATTAGTATTATATAATTTTATCCTAATTGTATATTGAGTTAAGTTGAAAAACTATAAAATTATTAGTCAATAACATAGTAATAGGTAATTAAATCTCGTAAGTTATAATAATTATTAATTAGTATCTAGGTACATATAAGTATAATATAACGAATTATATATCATATTTAATTATTATACATTTATTATATAATTAGCACTATTATTTCATCATAATTGAAAAATGTTAAGATTACCTACTACCAGCGGCGTATTTTAAATTTGTTTGTGGGGGGAAGTATACAAAATAAGTAAGCTAATATTATAAAAATACATATGAGTAGAGTTCAGGACTAATTGTTGCACAACAATTGTCAAACTATGCGGTCTTAAGTACTATGCAGCTAAATTTGTATACTACTTTTGAAAAATGCATAAAACATATTACAACTTTGGAAATAAAAACTCAAAACTCAAAAATACATGAAAATGCAAGAAGTCCTAAACTTACATATGAGATATGAAAGTTATGAACTAATAATTATATTACTCCACAATATTCCATTTTGGGGGGATACGAGACCTGGTGGGGGGGATCCACCCACCTGAAAATAAGATGCTGCCAACTCCTATCACATGCATTGTATATTAATTTGTTGTACTAATGTTTTTGATGCTTCCTAAATAAACAAAATAATTAATAAGTAGGTACTTAACTGGTAACTTAATTAGTAATTAATAATTAACCACACAAATTTTATCTATCCAAATTAGTATTATTAATATTAAAAGTGTAGGTATAAAGTATTCATAAATGGTTGCTGATTTTATACTTATGGTCTCTGTAATATGTATTGCAGTCATTATTATAATTTATATTATTATTATGTCATGTATAGTTTAAATAAACTTGTTTGGTTTAAAGAGATTTAATTTCATGTAGAATTTAATTTTTACCATTAACCTAATAATATTTTTTATAAATTAGATGTTTAGACATTTTTAATCAATTGTTTAGACCAAATGTTGAGACCAATTGAATTAGAAGGAATGATTTTAGAACAACAAAATCGTATAAGGCAGATGGCAACAGAACAGGAGAATGCCTTAAATATTGTTATTGGCAACGATACCATAATTATTCATTAAAATGTTATTTATTTTATTACTTTTTAAGTACCTGTATTATATTATAATTTAGATGAACCAGATTTTGTATTGGAAGAAGAAAACGATCCGGTATTCATTGCCATAGCAGAAATTGTAGAACAGAGGGAAAACATCCCTCACGTTACTCTTAATATGAATGAAGTGGTACCGAGACCAGCAGATTGCTGCGTTATTTTCTTAACCAGAGGAAACAGTCATGCAAGCATCCCCTGCGGACACAAATGCTTATGTAGAGATTGCTCGGGTGATTTAATTCACCGACGTTGCCCTCTTTGTACTATTCAAATAACATTAATAGTACAAATATTTTAAACATGTACGGTGTAGATATAATTTAGTAATAGTTACATTTTTAAAATTCAATATACATATCTATGAAAGGAAGAAAATTTGTTGCCTCAGTCCCCTCACCCTTGCTACAAGCCTACAAACCTGCTTATAAGTGTATTGTTATTGATATTATGTAATTAAGTAAGTATAAGGTAAAATACTATACCTATCTATTAAATGCGAGATTGAATGTGTTCACTAGTATTATAGATGTACATTGTACAATGATAAAATCAATTTATGTGTAAGTAAACAGTCATAAACACAACTTATAAAACATCTACAGAGGCGCAACTAGGGCTAAAACATTGGGGGAGGGGAGGTGTAGCTCCCACTTGATATTACACGAAAAGTAACCCGTGGAGAACATTCTCAATTATTTAGCTAAAGAACTATTGTATTTTTTTTTTTTCAATAAATATTTAATTATAATGCTACTATCTTAAAAATTAATTTTAGATGAAATAAAAAATGTCAAGAATGTAAGAAAAATGCAAATTAATTATTAGTATAGACGGTACCTAATATTGTAATAATAAAATATACATAAAGTAGATGTCAATAATAAACAAAATAGTAAACATAGGTACATAGCATAGGTAATTTCAAAATTATTTGTAAAATTAATTTCTACAGTAGTTTGTAAATAACAATAGCTACCTCCTGGTAACCTTAGTAAATATTATAATATAGTAAAATATAATATTGCTAAATTAAGGACATATAGGACACTCTAAACTAAAACAGTGGCAAACAAATTGTTATTATTTTATTAAATTTTGAGTAAGGTGTGTTCTATAATTATGTGCCCTGTCCTTAAAGTTAGAAAATAAACCATTTTTAGTCAAGTGGCTATTATCTTAGGAGTTGTTGTTTATACTATATCTTTAAATTTTAAATTACTTAATTGGAGGCTGAATTAAAAATTGTGACTATAGATTTTTAATATTTTTAAAATATCAATGTAACAATATATTAAGTCATTAAGAGCCTTATATTATGTTCAAGCTTTTTTACCCAACAAATAACATTTTATTGACATTCATTGGAAAAAAACTAATAAAATTGGAAAAGTCCGCAAACAATTCAAAATATTTTAAATTGTGTACCTATAAACCCAGTTAACATTTCATGTACCTACAGACATTTGTTGTAGAGTTACACCAAAAACCAAAATCCATTTTGTCGAAAATTGATTTTGCGTAAAATTCCCGTTTTTCCTTAATTTCTATTTTGTTTTTTCCGGCGCTAGAAAAATTTGTATGTATCTACAGTCATTCGTTTTTGAATAACAACAAAATAACAAAATCATTACATGAGAAATCGAGTAAATATCAAATGTTGTAAAAATATGAATTTATTTCAAACGCTCATAAAAATTTAATTTGACGTTCTTGTAGACATTTTTTTTTTTGATAAAGGTAAGCAAACTTGTGGATAATTATCATGTATTACATTTTCAAATCTTAGATTTAAAAAGAAAAATTTTTATGAATTCTCAATTTTTCCGTATTTTGTCAAGATTTGAACTTTAAATGCTTATAAATAAAAACTGTGACTAAGGATTTTTAATTTTTTTCATCTGCTTTTAAAACAATAACCTAGGAGCCAAAATCGATTTTCTCAAAAACAGTTTTTGCGTATAAAATCCCGTTTTTCTTTAAATTTTCTTTTGTTTTTCACGTCGCTTTTGAAAATTACTGGGAAATTTACATTTTTGACCCCCCAATGTACCAACTAGATTCACTTTCCTATCAGAAAAGTTACTGTTGAAGAAAATCAAGCACTTTTACTGTCCTAAAAGGTGATGACAGACACAAAAATAAAAAAATAACACACGTCATTATAAAATCAATACACATTGTAAAATTAATACTTTCATTGCTCATATCAGAATCTTAAAAACTTTATTAATTAGTATGTAATTATTTATTTTTATGTATGCTGTATGCATGCATTTATACATACACTCTAATTACATTAGTACATTACACAGATTACAGATCACAATGGTTGGTCTTTAGACTGAGAGGTGGTGGTGGGTGTGTGGGTCAATGTTTCAACCCCCCCCCCCCCTAAACATGACCAAATTACGCCACTGATTGCTATAATACTATTGTACATCCATTGTAATAAATATTTATAATCAATGGTACATCATATAAGATTATTTCTTGACTCTTTTAATACACCTAATGTCCCCAATACCTAAGAATATACCTAATTTGTATATTAATTTTATATTATTATAATATGTACTATGTACAGAGAGTATGTTTCCCAGTATCTGCATATTCTCATAATGTTATGATTTATTATCTTCAATAGTTCAATATTAAGATAATGTTAATCAGACAGCGTTATAGATATAGGCAATCAAACGTACAACACTAGTAATTTGGCTTGGAGCAGGCAAAATGGTTTGTACAAATTATTTATAATATTATTTATCCAGACCCTATTGGAGGTATTAATAAATATTTTTAATTATTTAAATTACAAAAAAAATCGATTTAATTTATTTATTTCACATCATTTATTATTTTCCCTTAATATTTCAATGATCTACAAAAAAAAAAATAGTCAAGGGCCGCATAGTTGACCGACTTAGAGATCAATGATGCAATGTTTAAAAGCAATTTTCAGTTTTAAATATACCTGACACTTGAGAACCAAACGTCCTGTAACCTACATTTACAAATGAATGTATTTTTATAGTTTCTAATTTTTTATATTTACTAATAACAATATTGTATCTAAGATAGTTGTTCGGTTATTTTTATGTACCTACGACCTACCTGCTATGTACATTGTATATTACCTATAATCTATATAGGGTACTATATTTAGTTAATTATAATATTATATATTTACAGGGTGTACACAGATGTTTTCAGTGGAAGAGGGTATGTATATGTTTATATATCAAAATATTTTTTAAGTTTTATTCATTTGTATATATTTATACATATAGTAAAAAATACAAAGGGAGGAGTTGTCTCCACACGGAAAAAAATAATTTAGTACTATTAACAAAATAGTTTTGTAATATGATTTATAGTTAGAGTAACGCAAGTATGTTAGTCACAGCCATAAATACTATAGCCATTATTGAAGTACATTATAATAGCTACAAAATTTTTTTTGTTAATTGATGTTTTAATAATATAACCAAATTATTAATATGAATAGCAAATGTATGGTTGTAGCTACAGAAAGTATTGTTTACAACTTAAACTATTTATAGCTACAAAACATTTGATTAGAATTACCTAACCATTTATGAATTGATACCGGGATACGACAAAAATAACCGTTTGTTTGGTAAAAACTACCTCACTGTTAGGCTGATACTACGAATGTTTTTGTTCCTACGACAGTGCGACATGCTAAGTTGACAATACGTTTGGTATTCTGTATGGTGCATTTCCTTATTGCCTATTATATTAAGCTCTGCATTGCTCAGTGCTGCGTTGATGTTTACCACGAGGTTTAAAAACGTCATATTTTAAACTCTGCGTTTGAAATCTTAAACTGTTTTTAAAATTGTTAAATTTACTGTGTAAAATGGCCGATCAAGATGTTTCAGATATGCTCACGGTTTGGGGTTTAGAAACATATGTAAACATATTTAAAGGTAAGTCATTAAAAAGAAATAATTTTGTTTAAAGCATGTGCTTATAAATTTAAATACTAACATATTAACTAAATATTAAGTATGTAGGATCACTTCTAAATAAAATAATAAAAATGATATACCTAACCCTTTAAAATTAGTTAAATTAGTTTGAAGAAATCAGAAGTTTTTTAAGACGTTAAGTTATAGGTATTATACCTTATAAAAGCGAGGCTCAAAATATTGTTTTCTTATTTTTCAAATAATTAAAATATGTACCTAGGTAGTTATGTATAATTTCAAATAAATAGGTACCTACTCTATTAAATAGTTTTTTTTAAAGAATTTAATTACTTATTGCCTCCCATTGTTTATTGGCTTATGTATTTTTCTTATTTTTCTCTATAATAGAACATGGAATAGATATATCTTGCTTGACACTTATCACTGATGAGATGATGAAAGAAATCATACCAATGGTTGGCCATAGGGCAAAATTTAAAGTTAACTTAGAAGAATGGCGTAAAGTGATTACCCAAGTTAATGATCAATCTTTTAATAATATGGTAAGGATGTTATACCTTTCTCCTGTTTACTTGATTGATTTTAACTATAGGCGTGTTTTGGCAATACAGTTTTGAGCAACCAGGTTACCAGTTTAGCTAAGCAGCTATAAATTACTATACATTTGTAGACTATAAATTTAATTTTGATTTTTTTTTTCATTTATTGAACATTTTTATGATAGCATTAGCAATATTCGAGGCAGTATTAATACTTATGCACTTGTCAATTAACCAAAGGTCAATTTACCTATTGTTTTTAATAAACATTTGCAAACTGCTTGTCCATTACTTATTCTGTTATACACTCTCCTAAAATATTTACTTAGCTTTATAGACCCTTAATTCAATTTTTTATATTTTAACTTTTTTCATTGCTGAGATAGTGTCAATACTTAATATTAATAATTATACACTACATACATCAATCTAAAATATTTACTATGCCTTTTAGACTATAAATTTAATTTTGATTTTTTATCATTTATGGGAAATTTGTATGATAGCATTAGCAGTATTCGAGGCAATTTTAATACTTATGCACTTGCCAATTAACCTTGTGTGTTTAATAAACACTTGCAAACTGCTTGTCCATTACTTATCCAGTTACCCTGTTATACACTCACCTAAAATATTTACTTTGCTTTATAGACCCTAAATTCAATTTTTATATTTCAATTTTTTTCACTGCTTCTTACTGCCAAACACATTTTAGTTGTAATTCTTTTAAATACATATCAGTAACTTTTGAGTAAAAAAAGCATAATAGTTTGTATAATAATGTATTTTTTTTTAGGACAATACTGACTCTCATAATATAATAATTGAAATTCCATCTACATCACCAATATTGCCCACTTCTAATGCACCATATTCAGAGCTTCCTAATTTGGTAAATTGTGAATCAGTAACTCTTACATCAAATTCAGAGGTTTCTAGTTTGTTTGGAAGTGAACCATCAACATCAAATTCATCTGATTATAGCTTACCATATTGTGAGCAACCCACTACTTCTGCAGTATCAGAAAAGGTAATTGTTATTTACTACTGTATTGAATATTTGTTTTAATTTTAATTTTCTGAGTAAGCCAGTCAAGTGTTAAACATTTGTATTCACTTATTTATTGTTAAAGTGGTTACCTATATCTTTGAATTCTAATTTAAAATATATTTATTTTATTTTTAGCGCTGTGATTTGTTAAATTATTTAAAAAAGACTCCTGAAGGAAAAGCTTTACTATCAACTTACGAAAAATCAGGTTTATTGGATAATAGTGGCAGAAGAAAGTTGTGTCAATTAATTGTGAGAAAAGAACTTCAGGATGATCCTGACAAATCGATCAAATCTCAATGTTTATTATTGCTATCACAGGAAATTATTGAAGTTTTTCCCAAGGAACATATTAGCACTTACTTCATTCCTTACATGAACTATGGTAAATACATGATTATTAAAGTTATCCTACTTTTAAAAGTCGTTAATCATTAATACTACATTATGTTATATTGATTGTAGGTCCTTTGATGAAAAAAGCTGCCAAAGGTAAACTTCTTGATTGTTTCAACAATAGGAGACGTGAATATAAAAAAGCTGGTATTATTGTTACAACAAGGCGGTCTCCTTCTACTGGTTCTACATCTGAAGGTTCATTATTATCTTACCAAACTGAAGAAGGCACTACAAGTTTTTAATTAGATAGAATCTATAAAAAATAAAAAGTAAAAATAGCTTATAATATACCCATTTATTAATTGTAGATGAAAATGTTGATGATGAAATTGAATGGCTAAGTAATTCATCTGACCCTTGGAGCTTAGTAGAAAAGTACTGGGCCATTACTAGAGATAGACGTCTAAAAAGTATATTGTGTTCAAATTCTAAGGATGACTCAGAGCTTCAAGAGAATATTACAAGATGCAAAGAAAAGTATGCTCAGTTAGGGGTTACATTACAGCCTTTAATAATTATTGTTGGACCTAACATAAATGAAATTTCGCAATATTTTGTTCTCGTTGATGGAACATATTATGTGTTAAACTCAATCATTGATTCCGTTGACTGTTGTTTTAAAATTATTCACTCTTTGAACCTTCAATATCCAATTGAATGTTTGCCTGTTTGGACGTTCATTCAAAAGGGCTTTTACAAAATTAACACTGCATGGGACACAGAGTATGTTTCTGTAAATTCTCTTCTAAGCGATTTCAACATATATTAAGTTTTATAAAGTGATAATTACTATTTTAGATATTATTATTTAACTACCTACATATAAATATTAAATTTTTCAAATATGCCTATTTGTTTTATATGCAAGTTAAACCTTTCATCCATCTCATTGTTATGTAAGCATTTTCAATTTAAACACACTGATCATAACTTTATTTCTTATGATTGTGCAGAGGTTAATTGTCTGAGGTCATTTCATTTACTAAATTCTTTTAAGAAGCATTTGGCCTCTCACATATCAGTGGAAGAAATGTCTACACAAACTCAGTATGTTACTTCAAATTGTGTAATTATAAATACTTTACCAGAGCAAAGTAATAGCAATAATATTAATACTTCTTTTGGCAAAATGAGTTCAGTGTTGCCGGAATCTATACCAGATACTGACAATGTATTAGCCGTAAATAGTGTAGAACATTTCTTGGCTTCATTATATGCGAACCCTCAAGTTCCACGAAATGTTGTGCAAACAGTTGTCAAAGATATGAAAAACATATTTAGTGGTATACATCAAACTTTAAAAAATAATACTATCAAATTGTTTTCAGAAGGAAATATTTCTAATGAGTCGTTTAATCATTTTAACAATATTTTGGAAGTACTTGAGGAACCTTTTACTAACCTTGGCACAGAATATAAAAGAATCAAATATTTTACAGATCTTGGAACATATATTGCTCCTTGTGAATATGTTATTGGTGAGCGGTTAAATGCACAAAATAATAAAAGTAATTCTCACTGTATGGTCCCCGTTCATTGTACAGAACAATTTATTCCATTAAGAAATATTTTTAAAAACTTTTTTCAAATAAAACATTTGCTATTAGATACATTAGAATATGTTAATAAATTAAAAGTACATAGCTCAATTTTAATAAACTTTGTGCAATGCTCAGTATGGAAAAAAAAAGAAAAAGATCATGGTACTCTAATCGTACTTCCTATTTTCTTATTTTTTGATGATTACGAAGTTGGTAATGCATTAGGAAGTCATTCAGGCATTCATAAGCTTGGAGCAGTGTATGTGTCAATTCCTTGTATACCTCCTCATCGTCAATCTTCTTTGAACGCCATTTTTTTGGCTTTATTGTTTCATTCATCTGATAGAGTTAAATTTGGAAATAAAATAATTTTTAAACCACTTATATTGTATCTATGATATATGTACAACTATTAAACTTTTTAATGTGTGAATTATTTTGTTTTACTTATTTATAAAGATATGCATTGCCTAACTGTACCTAAAAGTATGAATAGTTAAATATTTATATTACTGTTAACATATAGGTACTATAATTGTACTAATGATGCAATAAGTAAATATAGGTAGTGGGTACTACATTTTATATAGATAAATTATAAATTCACATATATCAAATTCAGTATCATTAGCAAAACAAATTGTAAAAGTAACATTCAGGTATAAATTAACTCAACCCAATAGTAGTTATATTTATAGTAGTTATATTTACCTAAAAATATATGCTAAATTGGCAACAGCTACACATTGTTTTGTTAGTCAGTTACAACGTGTTTGGTAAAATCTATCAAACCGAATGACTGTCTACAACTGAAAAGTTACGTTATCATTACCAAAGTTAGTTTACATAAAAAATGTTGTTACTATTACAAAACATATTGTTGTCACGGACGCAACCGAAATTTTTGGTGGTGTCTATCATATTCTGGTTATCATTACTATATTTTGTTTTCCGCATGTGTGTACTCCGCTGTATATTTATATATAGGTAAATTAATTTACATTTATAATAATAGAGAAAACAGAGTCTATCACAATCTACAGATAAACCAGGCAGTCTTTTGAGAATAAAAGTTGTCACACCTACAGGAAGAGTGTATTGACTCGAAAATATAAACTTGGCCCAGGATAACCTTTATTGTTGGGTCCGGCAATAGCAGGTAATTAAAAGGTCCATGGTAAATAATTCTGCCCAAAATATAAATGTAATATGTATAAATATAAATATGTATGTCTGCAAATATATTTATATAATATATATAAATATATTATATTAATTCATTCAATTACATAATATACAAAGTACAGTGGCGTATCTAGAATTTTTTTCTAGGGGATTATATGATGTACATGAAGTTGCTCCCCCCCCCCACATAGTTTGAATGATTTCAAAATACCACCAAATAATTGTAAATTGAGTTTCGTTAGTTGCAAATCACCCAGTTCTGAGTAAACTCAAATTCAAAATTCAAAATTTGAAATCATTCGGACAATGTGGGAGGGGGGGACAACAACTTCATGTAGGTACATGCTGATATGACCAAAACTATTTTGCACATTAGGGCCTGCAGGGGGACAAATATCTAGGATATCCTGTCCCCGGGCTTTACTTCTTGTTATCTTACCTTTCCGTAAAGTGCACTTTTATAGGCATGATTTTACTTAAAACTATACCAACATTTATAATATTATACATTAATTATTTTCACAATATAATATTGTTCAGTTAATTTGTATAAGTTTACAGCTTAGCCCCCCCCCCCCCCCCCCCACAAAAAAAAATATCCCTTATCGATTTAGATATAAGCCTCCTATAGGTTATTTTTATAAAATAGTTTTGTTAGCCCCCCCCCCCCCCAGAATTTTAACACTAGTTGCGCCTATGATTCATTTGTCTTGGTTTTCAAGATATTTCTTTCAACTCTTCGTCTTCATTAATGTCAACATCACGATGAATGCTTAACATCGCTAAACCATTTTAGCCTCTTCCAAATTGAAAAAATAAAACATTACAAAATACATAGGTTAATGTATTATTTCAGTATTACTTCAGATATCGTGACGCGTAGGGCGTAGAGGTGATTTAATCCTTTTTAAATAAAAAAATGTATATTAGGATATATATCTTTGTTGCATTTTAACAATAGGTACTATATTATTAAACCTAAACACGACCCGATTTCACCTGCAGCAGACTGCACATGATCTTAATGTGTACAAAGTACTAAGTTACAGGAATGCTTCGATTTTTAACTTTGGCCTCTTTACTGGTAGTTAAATGAAATAATACAACCTGCTACATTGCAGGGCCAAAGTTCAAAAATCCTAGATAATAATCGGGAAAACCCCGAAAAATGTTATGGGAAAATGGGTATTTTCACAAAAAATCAATTTTCTTATTTTGTGAACATTCAAAAATGAATTATAGTAGATACACGAAAATACCAAAAAATGTTTGTACTATTATTTTCTTTACATTGTATGAATTTAAAAATATTTTGATTATTTTTGAGCTATTTATAACCTTTTACATCATTCATTTTTTTCCTTTAAATAGTTCCTAATAATTTTAAGGTTCTGAGTGGAGCGATGATGTACCTATTGATTTTACAATGAATATTATATGCTATTATACATTTTTGATTTTTGTTTTTTTTTCCTTGAAATAATTTTTGCTTGGTCAATATGCTTGAAAATGTAATACAATGTTCTTCATTTCTTCATAAGTTTTCTATAGTCTAAAAAAATTAATAAGCACAATTTTTTTTTTAGACATTCTAAAATTTAAAATTTGGACGAAAATAGATAAGACTTTAAATAGATGAACGAAATATAACGATTCTAATTATTTGATTGTAATTTAAAAATTAAAATAATGAAATCGTCATAATAATATGGTATATGGTTCAATTCCCAATTTTGTATAACTTTGAACTTTAAATGCTTTTACAACAAATAATTGTTCCTGTATTTTTGATATTTTTAAAATCGTTATACAACAACAACTTTTAAGAAACCTTGTTTTACGGTTTCATGCCAGGGGCGTCATTTGGGGGGGGGGGGGGGGGGGTGCAGGGTGTACATTTGCACCAACATTTTTTATAAACGCCTTCTTTGGCCTGCCAACAATAAATATAAGCGCCGATATACCTAAGTGTTATATATATTTTATATTTTTTCAGTATTTAAAAAAAAAATAATAAATAATCTAGGTACTAATGGGTTTTATTTCCAAAAATTATCGATGTGGTTGTGTGGTTATATCATAGACATAATATAAAATAATAATAAAATAATTATGTCTATGGGTTATATATATTTTTTATTCTCTACCATGATATTATTACCATCGAATATATAAATATCTGTGGGTATATATTATGCTGGTATAGGATTTCTTTATCACGCTCCGGTATCTCCCTACTCGTTATAATAAGAAAACAACATGATATATAATTCCCATCAAAAGGGAAAAAAATTGTCTAAAAATAGCAACCACAGAATATTATTTGCTTACATTTTTAACCTTGTCACTTACTTTCTACGGTAGAAATTCTACCACCAATTTTAGTTAGTACGTCGAGAGTACGATTGTTCTAGTCGTGATCGAGAAAGAAGTGAAATACTTAATAATATATTATATTATATAATAATAATAATATTTGCTTAATATTTAATATTATACAACCCGACAACCACCAAGTGTCAGTATTTTAGTCCGTTTAGGTGGTTTCAGTTTCTATAAATATATTAATGTTAATTTTTTTGTTTTTATAAATATTTTATTCAACTGATAAATTATCATTAATTATTAAAAGTTTTTTTTTTTAATTTTACGAGTGTATTAAGTATTTTCTATTATGAACGAACAAAAAAGAAAAGGAGGTGCAGCTCGATTAAGAGTTTTAAGTTTTAAGAATTTAAGTTGTTAAATTAAAATTAGATGTGGAAAAATGTAGAAATATGAATTAAGTATATTGTGCCATTTTGAACAAGGTAACCCATAAAACAAATTTCAGGTTTAGGCGTTTAGCTATATTATTTATTTTGAGTGTGCAGGGAGAAAAAATGTATATTTTAGGTTCGATTAAGTACTATTAAGGTGCTTTATATCCATAAATTTGCTTACCAAATACAACTGGCATCCACAATATAATATAAACTTATTAAAAGTACCTACACATTGCTCTTCAAAAATAGTAATAATATTGTGAAGTTTTCATACTAATATAAGTGACGTATTAAATACATTTTACAATTAATATTCTACAGTTTTTGTCCTTACTATACCCCCCCCCCCCCCCACACTAAAGAAAAAAAAAGTTTTCTATGTGGCCTGGTAACAATTTGAATGGCCTGCAAACATTTTCGCACCAACAACAAGAAGTTGAAATGATGCCCCTGTTTCATGCCTTAGATAGGTAATATAATTAAAATATTGTTAATTTTCAATTACAAAATAATTTATATATTTTCGTGATTTTGGCTAATTTTGGTGGTGCAAATATCGATTGCTCCACATCGCCACTGCATGTAATTTACATTTTTACAATTTGATATAGACATAGGCGCAATTTGGGTGGTCTAGGGGGGGGCTTAGTCCCTCCTAGTTTTATTCAAGCCCCCCTAA